>NC_068365.1:17467850-17684718 GCF_020536995.1 Dreissena polymorpha
TGTGCCTCTATATTATAATTGTGCTATAAATGATTTATTTACATACGGATTAAAATTAAAGTGAGATAAGTGTTTGATTCAAGTGGATGTACATGCAACTATGTTTTTACACAATACGTGGTGAATTATATAAGAAACAGATAGAAAATTAACAGTTTTGACTGCAACCGAAATATTGCTGTTTTATTTGTATAACTCTTATAAAATTAACGGTTAACTAATAACTTACTAAAAAGTTTAATGAGACCACAGAGACGCCGATTCATCGAGTTCCGGCGGTAAAGAGGACGCGAGTTTGAAAGAACATGTTTGTCTCTAAAGCATACTGGTAGCGTACTATAGCAGTCGTATTCTTCAACGTCCATATGCGAGTTTTGACCCTTTGGCACTTATATACGTATTTAACCTTTTACCACTCAGAAACGTATTTTGACGCATTTGTAGTCCCATAGAAAGTTAAATTTAATTAAAGACCTTTCTTACTAGATTCAAGTTTTAAAGGCTTCATTTCCAACCATTAGATACTTATGAGCATCAAACAGCATAAAACCTGAACAGTCTGCGAGTTACTCACAGGCTGTTCTGGTTTTATGCTGTTTGCGCAAGCCATTTTCACTTTGATTATGAGAGGGAAATGGTTATACATGTTATTCATACGTGTGGTGTTTATTCAACAAGTGAAGTAAATCTATAACCTCTAAAATGTAACGGTAACAAAAAACATATAACACATAAACAATATTTCAAAAAGTAAACATTGCACTTTCAGTCTAGGCGCAAGATGAAAGTCGAATGCAAATAATAGATTGAAATGCCAATACGTATAAGGCATAATTATGAAAAATGGACATTTCTGTTTATACAATCAGAATTTTCCTCTATTCTTCATTTGTATACGAGAAGGTCTTACGGGATTAAATTAATCATGGTTTAAGAACTTAATTTATCGTGAAAATACTTGAAGGTAATTGAAATTAACGTTTCCTTTCAACGGAAATATTTTATTTCAATCACTTTCTACGAATAGATTTCTTTTCTCTGTGTGTCATATCAAAGACACGAAAGTCTCTCATTTATTTTCCCACCTTAAGCAGTTTCGCTCCAACAGACGTCGAATGACAGAAATTCTATGCAATCTACAATTGCAGAATAAATATTTTCCTTTCTGTCTCATTAGGACAGAGTTTTGGGGATTAGTAGGGATTTACCGTGGACTAAGACGTTGAGATTTATATTCTTATGAGGTTGAACCAGAGAATAATTAATACGTCGGCTTTGTCGTGCTATTTTTCGGCGTTATGTTTACACGGCATTAACGCATTTGTAAGAATGCATCGACAGAATGACACCATAAACGTGTCGGTAAAATGACAATATATTGATACATATTTATAGGTACATAGCAGTTTGACTTTCCTCCCATTTGAAGCTAGGTTTGTAGAATCGGCACAATCTAGAATTATAAATGCCCTGTTGAATCATGGCTTAATTTATTAAACAAAGAATTTTTTGGAAAACTTACGGAAACTCCTTCAATTCATAAAAAGCATTTTTGTATTAACTTGTTATAAAAGTACGTACATGGTATTATAAAACGATAAATTTAAATTATGCTGTATTTTGCTGCCAATGTCTGAGCCTACCGTTAGTAAAAATGAAATAATTTACCAAGAAAAACATCAATTGTAGATATAGTGTATTGAATTGATACAACCATATGATCGTTTTCCTACTTTTATTCATTGCTTAAATCGTATATTCTTCTATCCGTTCGTTCATTTATACACTTAAATTTATTCGGTCGCTCGATCATTTCTGAATTCGTTAATTCATGAAATCTCTCATTTGTATAATTTCATTGGTGAATGTTTTCTTGTATTCTTTATACATTTAAATAATTTCATGATCGTGTCCGTCCGTGCGTTGTTTCTTTCGTGTATTCATCCATCAGTCTGTTCGTTCGTTAATTTATTAAACAAACCATTCATCAGTCATGTATATATGCTTTGATCCCCGACTACGGTCGATGTCTATCGGAAAGAAATGTTTTAACAGTGTCGATAACAAACCAAGAAAAACAATGTCTGGGAACAACTAGAAAGACAGAGTCGTCAATGTCTGTGTTGATTATTTATAACAAACAAAGAAATCAATTCACCACCCGTCTGTTCTCGCATCGCTCAGACAAGCGGCTCTGCCGATGTTACTTCATCCATTATTGATGGCATACCTGTAACTATTGCCTGTCCCTGATAGGAAACTATTAAAGAATGATTTAGTTGTGTTCTAAAGCAATAAAATCAAGCGAATTTCATGCACGGTCGCTTCAAGATTTCCTACGGGTACAATCCTGGGTTACAATGCACTAACTTTCTGCTAATTGCCGTGTACATATGGTATTACTACATCATTTTACCTGCAACACACTAAATTACTACATATACGAAACAACTGCGATCTTAACATTAATAATTATTGTCTGTTAAAACATGTTTGTTGATTCATTAACATAATTTTCTCAAGCGTTTTGCACATGTGTTGTCTGCCAGGTACGGTACATTATATGCTCTCGCCTGTGTTGAACCTGACTGTATGTTCGCACGTACGTATGTTCGGATGTTAACCGGTTGTTTTTGTCCAGCTTGTAAGGACTTCTGAAATAATTTGTAGAATAAGTATTAAACTTTCTGCGACGATGTATCGCACCCACGAATAAAGTCCCTAGACCTAAAGCATAATTCACTTGAAAGTCTAGGTAAAAATATGACTTGTCGTGTAGCAAGATGAAACAAAGTAATTTAAGCCCCAGTCTCATGTCCGCCACTTTAACCATGTAGCCGCCGTGTAGTCCGTGCCGATCCTTGAAGGCCATGGAACGCGGACTGTCCATGGCGCTCTTCCGGGAGCCAAAACGGCAAGTTCCGGGATGATCCATGTAGCTGCCGTATAGTTGTAGGGCCCGGTGAGAGCCGTATTTATGCGTTGGTTGTTTGTGTGCGTCCTTGACAGTTCGGGCACAAATTTCAGTGTAACACGTTGTAAGTTCATGGTGTTAATTGTCTTCAGCAGACTCATTTCCATCCGTTTATCAGCGAAAGCTCATAATTTCACACTCATACAGGTGTAGACACCAACAGCTGACTACAAAGATGAGGGAATTGAACAGTTGTATGAAGAATAAGAGCGCATCATAGTCAAGGTCCCAAAATAAAGACATCCCTATGGTCCAAGGCGACTGGAACGCCAATGTTGGACCAGATGGATACCAAGACTGGTCAGGGACATATAAAAGATTTGGCTTAGGAGAGATCAACGACAGAGGTTTGAGACTTCGCCCAACTCACCCTGGCCAACACGCTGCATCCACACAAACCGTCCAGAGCCGCAACCTGGCATGCTCCAAACGGGCAAGTACAAAACAAAATCGGTTTCATACTGGCACATGAGAAGTACACCCGCTTGGACTCAAATTACCAGAAAGCAAACAGGGAGGTGAGAAAGACGATGAAAGAGACCATGGAGGAATGGATTGAGGAAAAATGAATTATCATCAACATTTGGTCTGTATCGCTGCTGGGTTTAACCGTGTTCTTTTCGTGGAGGTCCGTGATAGTCCGTGTACATGACGTGTTTATCCGGTGTTATCCGTATCTCTGCCCTGTTGGCCCGGGACCGTCCGTTTGGGTTTCGTGTTGATTGCGCGTTGCTGCCGGGATTGTCCGCGTTGATACGGGTAGGTCCGTGTGGATAACGTGTTGTCACCGGGATGATGGTCTTTGAAAGACCACTCTCAAAAAATAAAAAAGTCCACGAATTGTCCAAGATCTTGATTCGGGACTGCCTTGTCCATCCTTGCGTATATGGGACTCGGGCTTAACGTTAACATAAATCGTCTACCATCACATGTTCCCACGTTCACTCTATATTATGGAATTTGGTAATTTTATCACGAATGAAAAGAGAAATAGGAACGGCAATATTTTATATAGAAGCTTAACGTATTGTTATAAATAACCCTTAAAATGAGCCTCGCTCTGGGAAAACTGGGTTTAATGCATGTGCGTAGTGCCCAAGATTAGCCGGTGCCGTCCGCGCATGCTAACCAGTTATGACACTTTCCGCTATGGTGATGTCTGTGTAATAGACATCTCTTCCTAGCGGAAATCCAGTTAAGGCGGAAAATGTTATCCTTAATTAGCCTGTGCGGATTGCACAGCCTCTGTGTGTCGACGCACATGCATGACTTTCGCGTGCTTTTAATATACAGTTTTAATCTTCTGTCAACAAAAAGAAACTGACCTCGTTGGCTGACATGAAATTAAATCTACCCGACCTCTTTAAATCTTAAAGACCCATCAACTGTCACATTAGTAAAAGAAATACTTACACAGTAGTCGTCTTCTGAAAACAACGAGTGCTTTGTTTGTTTTGATAGGGTTTAACATGTTTACAAATGTTTCACTACTCTTTTTATTTAAAATTATGTAAATACAGATCATAGTTAGATTTTAATTAATGATGCCTGGTTATGTATTTTGAGGGCGCAGGATGACTGAATACTGTGTTTAAATAATAAAATCTGTAATTGTTTTGTATATGTAGTGTATGTATGCCTGGTGAAATGTCTTGCGATTATCGCGCAAAAAACTACCCGGCCAGTTTCACTGGGTCATACGTTAAACCTTTGCCCGGCCATAACTGTTAGTCGTTGCGTCTGTCTGTCTGTCCGTCCGCAACACTGGCTCATGCGATTGTTCAAACAGAATTTAAGATACTTGGATGAAACTTTGCATATTTTTACTGGCGATTTGAGGATTATGCACGACCTTTTTCACCAGGTCTCCGATATTCAATACGGGCAACTTGAAGAGCATTTTGTTCACAGATTTTTTTTTTCAAATGTTATTTAAATAATTAATTAACAAAAAGGTAATATTTGTAATAGTTTGAAATAATTATAATAACGATGTGAAAGCCTGCCTTGATGAAGGAACTTAAGATAAATGATAATTTTTAAACGGAAAAAATAAATTGGACGCAACACCTTCAATGACTTTGCTGTATATTTCTTCATGTTTTTTTTTATACGGATGAATACACATTAAATTGCTTGGCTTGTTAATTTACCTCGTAGTTAATTACGTGGTTACATCAAATTACACCACACACACTAAATGTTAGTCGAACTACGCTTCATTAAAAATGTCAAGCGAAATGCCCCACGTTTATTTTTGCTCGAACTAGTGATAATTCGGAAAAAATTTCTAGCTGAAATATTATGAGTTTACTATTTTTTAAAACTTCTTTGCAAAATAAATAAGTGCATGGTTATTTCTAGCTAGCAATATATTTATTTTAATGAAGTCACTCGTAATTGGCGACACTGATATAACGTCTTGTGGCCTGCATAATTAACACACGCCGTCACATTGATTTAAATAGTGTGCACCGAATCCCAAATTGTTGATTCTTTTCAAAACATACAATTCTGGATGCAAAAGGTTTAATTATGTGGCATTACAATAATGTTGACCAATACACTACTGTTGATCTTTATTAGGTACATTGTAGTTGGGGCTTTTGTTCATATCAACCTTTACTGCGAAACACACACAGTGGCATTCTGAGAACGAAAACAAAATGTGGAAGCGTTTTAAAAACTTAAATATGTTTTATTAATTGACAATAAAAAATGGCTAACAACCCATATTATTAACGCCTTTGAACTTGCACTCTTGCACGAAAAGGGCGCTATATTAATCCGGTATAATAATAATTAACGTTTTCTCGTTTGTAAAAACTGATGCACTTTTTTTTTAAATTAAAAAGCCAACGTTTCGGCCAAAGATCATTATTGATTTATCCTTGTTTCTGAGTATTTTAAATTGTATGTACGACAATACTCGAACACAGATAATTCCCATCACTTCAGGGAATTTATAAGTGATAAACATTTGGTAGTCAGGTACTAACAATGCGATCTTTACTAATCGAATGCCGTAAGAAAAATAGATTTTTATATCGTTTATCATATCAGGAAATAATTAGCTTATAAACGTATACATTTCCGTCGTTATCCGGTTGAATACCAGTCTTTTATACGAGAATACAAAACGTACAATTTGTGATACGTTAACTTATTTATTCAAGTAAATAGTTTTTTAATTGCCAACGGCCATTTATACCATATTACCTGTGTAATTTCCGCTAAAAGAGATTTTGATGCAATCAAGTAAATTGCCCTTTGCCTCCCTATTTAACAAATGGCACCACATTGATTTTAAATCCTTAACAGCCAATATCAAAGAATTGTTGCTTCTTTACAAAAACATAGTATGTAAAACACCAAATATTTAATCATTTCACATTATCTTAATGCGTCAAACTGTTTTATTGTTCATCTAAATGGTAGGTACTTATGTTTTTTTTTCAATCTTAACTGGAAAACACACGGTGTGTAGCAAGTAAGATATTTTGAGAAAAAGGTAATTTGCAAGCATTTTACACAAAATTTATGTAAATATCTTTTAATAATTGGCAACTGCAAAATTGGCAACAGCCATTATTATTAAGTTTTCACGTTTACAATAAATGTTTCTGAAATAAAAATGACATTGTTTCCGACAAAGATCTATATTTATATATCTCTGTTTCTGAGTACGCTAAATTCTTGAATATTTCAACATGGATAATTCTCATTACTGAATGAGAATGAACAAGTCACGTGAAATTTGCTACTCCTTGGTAAAAATGAGCTCTTACTGATCGAATGCCGGGAGAAAATTCAAAGCAATGTAATGTCGTTTATCATACTGAAAACTTCAATATAAGAAATCAAAGATCTATTTTTATTTATAGATCTTCGAAGATATGCACGATATTTATGTTGAAAAAGCGATTGGTACGAATGATATGTCTGTCCCAGAAATAGCGTCACCGTGTTTGTTATACATCCCATAGATATTTTAGTTAATGTCAAAAACAATGTTAGTTTGCCTTTTATCTATCTTCTCAACGAGTATCTAGCCACCACACGAATGTAATAAATAGAGAATATTATGTGAGTTTTTGGATAAAGATCAAGTTTATCATGCGAGGCTTAGAACCGATGTAGCGCGAGGCTTGCCGAGCGCCACCATGGTTCGAGCCGAGCATGATAATATGATAAACACATGTTCTATCATCATACGCTTAATATCCTATCATCAATTCATGGGTTATCCCATTACTATATTTACCTCATATACATACATTTTCTCTAAAACACTTACATGGCGAGTTAAAGCATCTTTCATTTCGCCATTTGAGACCACCCGCTCGAAATGTTGCCAGAGAGCGATTAATTTATATTGACTAAAGAAACGTCTCGAACATTTGTTAAGATCAACATAATGTTCTAGACGCTATTTGTTATACCGACGTCATTTCTCCTCAAATAACCCTTTCTGTCGAACTTTTGAATCAGAAAATTATTAGCTTATAGTCGTCTTCATTTCCGTCGTAATCCGGTTGAATACCAGTCTTTTATGCGAGAGTAAAAAGTCAAATTTTTAAGTTGTTATACGCTAAAGTATTTATTCAAAGTAAACAGTTTTTAAATTGTCAACGTCCATTTAACACGGTCATTGATTTCATAAAACGATTTGTGTGTGTACTTTCTGCTAAACACGAAATTTTGATGCAATCAAACAAATTGCCGTTTGCCTCCATATTTAACAAATGGCACCACGTTGATTTTAAATCATTAACACCCAATGTCAAAGAATTGTTGCTTCTTTACAAACACCTAGTATGTAAAACACAAAAGATTTAATAATTTCACATTATATTAATGCTTCAAAATATTCAATTGTTCATCTAAATTGTAGGTAGTTTATTTTTCAACCTTAACTGCATAACACACGGTGTGTATAAAGTGTGATATATTGAGAAAAACAAAAATTGCAAGCATTTTAAAGTTTGAAACAACTGTAAATATGTTTAAATATTTGGCAACTGCAAAATTGGTAAAAGCCCTTATTATTAATTTTGTACATTTATAATTCTCTTTACTGAATGGGTATCAACAAGTAACGCGACATTTGCGACTCCATGCAGTACTTGCTCTCTTTACTAATCGAATTCGAAGGGTGAGAAAAATTGTAGAAATTTCATGTTGTTTATTTAATAGGAAACACTTGTTTGTTCAAATAACATTATGTTTTTGTTCCAAAAGCACTTGGTATGAATGGAATGTTCTCTTGTTACAAACATATCTTACTCCACAGACTTACCGCAGAGAGATCGTTGCATGTTTAGAAACTAAACCATTACACAATTATTGAAACAATTTCAATCTGATTTCATGTATATAAGTCTGTTTCATCAGACACATTAACAGTAAAGTTGATAAATTTCAGGTATTTATGGATACGGGCAATTAATCTTCTCTGATTTTCCAACAGAATGTAACAAATTTAAGACCATAAAAGTTAAGATGTTTATTAAATAAGCACTAAATAGTCAATATGACACTTCATTAAATAATATTCTTGGACATTTCCATTCAAATGTCAGCAGATGGTGAAATAAGGCTGTTCATAGTTAGAGACACTCAGATAATCTTTGCTGTTATGACACAATCCGAGAGTTTTAATGTTTTCTCCTTTAAGTCGCTAATTGTCATCATCTGTAAATAAAAAAATGCATTTTGTCCTTGCTCTGTGAAAAAATGCACGTAGGTAGTGTTGTCCCAGATGACACTTTCCGCTTTTAAGCTATTTATCGTTTTAAGAAATTCTCTTCTCAGCAAAAATCCAGTTAAGGTGGAAAGTGTTGTCCCTGTCTGTGCTGAATGCACAGGCTAATCTGGAACGATACTTTACGTTCAAGAATTAAACCCATTGTTCACAGAGCATGTCCTATTTTACGTTCAAGAATTAAACCCATTGTTCACAGAGCATGTCCTATTTCAATTTAGTTGAATTTTGTTTTCGTTTATAAATTATGTTCCAATTCAATTAGTATTGGTAACATATAGAATGACAGATCAGAGGACAAAAGGTGAAAAGTACATTCCTCATGAAATTCAGGCAAATTGAAATCATCATTTCTGTCATTAAAAAGGTATGCACAATAAGTAAAACTAAGATTTAAACACTCTACTATAAATATGATTCCGTAACTAATACGGAATTCATTACAGACAAAGCAAAGCATCCAAAAAGAATATATTACATTTAATTATTTTATGAAAAATATCACTGAAAAGGAAATTGTGAAACCATGAGGATAATTATACCAAAGCCAGCAGGTATATACATTTTTAAAAGTGGCTCAAATTTTTTTAAAGTGGCGAATTTAAAACAAGGGCTGTTTGTAAAACATGCATGCCCCCCATATGGGCTGTCAGTTGTATCGGCAGCCATTGTGTGAATACGTTTTTGTCACTGTGACCTTGACCTTTGACCTAATGTAAGTTATCATCCGGAAACCATTGTACTATCCCTCTTGCTACTACTTCATACTCACCATAACTATCCCTCTTGCTACTACTTCATACTCACCCTAACTATCCCTCTTGCTATTACTTCATACTCACCCTAACTATCCCTCTTGCTATTACTTCATACTCACCATAACTATCCCTCTTGCTATTACTTCATACTCACCCTAACTATCCCTCTTGCTATTACTTCATACTCACCCTAACTATCCCTCTTGCTATTACTTCATACTCACCATAACTATCCCTCTTGCTATTACTTCATACTCACCCTTACTATCCCTCTTGCTATTACTTCATACTCACCCTAACTATCCTCCTTTCTATTAGTTCACACTCACCCTCACTATCCTCCTTGCTATTACTTCATACTCACCCTTGCTATTACTTCATACACACCCAAACTACCCCCATGCTATATCTTCATACTCACCCTCATCCTCACTATCCTCCTCACTGTCTGATTCACTATCATCATCATCATCGGTCTCAAATGTGTTGTCTGGGATATCGTAGATACGCATCATGGGCTGAAAATATGTAAACAAGGGTATTCCTTAGAAGATGCAATAATATCAGTATCATAACATTACAAACTGAAGTAGGCAAGCAGTTTTTCAAACTGAAAGTAGGCCAGCATTAAGAACAAAATATAAATAAATGTCTATAAAGAATAATGTTCTTTTTTTGAAATTTAAAACTAATATCAACCTTTCTTCTAGAGTGGAGCAGACACCAGCCACCATTTTGGAGTTCATCCCAAACAAACCACCTTATAAGGGTACAAACCCGCCTCCTTTAGGAGTCAAACTGTATTTAAGTAAACCTTAAAACCTGCACTGCCCCCATTATGGGGAGGGGATGTCAAACTCTAACACCACCCACCTTATTGGGGTCCTTCATGATGAGGTATTTGCCCTCGTCCAGTTTGAAGCAGATGTCAATGATGCAGCGGAGGATGCCCCAGGCGTTGTCCATGTTCAGGGCGATCTGGTTGGCGAACTCTGTCGGCTTGAACTGCTGGGTGCCCAGGATAACGTGATTGGCCGTGTCCTTCTGGTGGTTACGTGACACATACCTGCACAAGAAAGTGGTAACGTGACACATACCTGCAAGGAAAGTAGTAACGTGACACATTACCTGCACAGGAAAGTGGTTAAGTGGCACATGCCTGCACAGGAAAGTGGTTAAGTGACACATACCTGCACAGGAAAGTGGTTAAGTGGCACATGCTTTGACAGGAAAGTGGTTAAGTGACACATGCCTGGATGGGAAAGTGGTAACGTGACACATGCCTGGACAGGAAAGTGATTAAGTGACACATACCTGTACAGGAAAGTGGTTAAGTGACACACACATGCATAGGAAAGTGGTTAAGTGACACATACCTGTACAAAAAAGTGGTTAAGTGACACATACATGCACAGGAAAGTGGTTAAGTGACACATACATGCACAGGAAAGTGGTTAAGTAACACATACCTGCACAGGAAAGTGGATAAGTAACACACGCCTGCACAGGAGAGTGGTTAAGTGACGCATACATGCACAGGAAAGTGGTTAAGTAAGACATACCTGCACAGGAAAGTGGTTAAATGACACATACCTGCACAGGAAAGTGGTTAAGTACCACATACCTGCACAGGAAAGTGGTTAAGTAACACATACCTGCACAGGAAAGTGGTTAAGTAACACACGCCTGCACAGGAAAGTGGTTAAGTGACACATACCTGTACAGTAAAGTGGTTAAGTGACACATACATGCACAGGAAAGTGGTTAAGTGACACATACCTGCACAGGAAAGTGGTTTAGTAACACAAACCTGCACAGGAAAGTGGTTAAGTGACACATAGCTGGATGGGAAAGTGGTTAAGTGACACATACATGTACAGGAAAGTGGTTAAGTGACACATACATGCACAGGAAAGTGGTTAAGTGACACATACCTGCACAGGAAAGTGGTTAAGTAACACAAACCTGCACAGGAAAGTGGTTAAGTGACACATACCTGGATGGGAAAGTGGTTAAGTGACACATACCTGTACAGGAAAGTGGTTAAGTGACACATACATGCACAGGAAAGTGGTTAAGTGACACATACCTGCACAGGAAAGTGGTTAAGTGACACATACCTGCACAGGAAAGTGGTTAAGTAACACAAACCTGCACAGGAAAGTGGTTAAGTGACACATACCTGGATGGGAAAGTGGTTACGTGATATGGACAGAAGAAAGTGATAGTAACTCTGTAACTAAATACTACTAAAAGATGCACCTTTGATTTTTTTTAAACAAATGACCCCAGTTTGTTGGACCCCTGTTTGTTGGACCCCTGTTTGTTGAGATTTTCTTCTCAACTTTGCTATTTTATAAGGTTTTATGAGGTGTTTTTAAGAGACATGGATTAATCAACATGTAAAATATCAAAACTCGTGTGTGACAGATCAGTGCTTCTTAGAGGAATGATATACATTCATCATGGTTTGTCAGCAGAGAATATGTCATCATTTCTGTCCACACAGATGTATCAAATACTGCTGGTGTACCCTCATATAATGAACAAAAAGACAAAGCTTGGCCCCATTGTATCAACCTAGTCTATAAACCTTACACATAAGAATATAAGTTTTAAAGAGATCAAATTTGTATATGAAGACATCAGATAAGATTATAACACGATTATAATACATGCAATTTGTTTGAAGCATTATAGGTGCATCCCTAGAAACTGTTCTATAGTTTCTAATGTGAATAATTATTCTTAAGTTTCTTAATATGAGCACTGCTCAAATTTTTTAAACAGGTTACTTAATAGACGTACTCCGAAATTTACAAGATTTAAGAAAAAACTCCAATTATCTGTGAGAATGAAAATCTTTTTAAAATCACGCACCATATCAATAATAATTATCAGAATGAAACTTCCATTATTGGTTCATAAAATGGATCAGTGATAAGGTTAGATGTGTTTTTCCAAAGTTGTGAAGATCAGAATTACATATTAGGCCACGCTCTGGGAACAGGGGGCTTAAAGCATGTTCGTACATTGTCATCCAAGATTATCCTGTGCAGTGGCCACGCTCTGGGAAAAGGGGGCTTAAAGCATGTTCGTACATTGTCATCCAAGATAATCCTGTGCAGTGGCCACGCTCTGGGAACAGGGGGCTTAAAGCATGTTCGTACATTGTCATCCAAGATTATCCTGTGCAGTGGCCACGCTCTGGGAACAGGGGGCTTAAAGCATGTTCGTACATTGTCATCCAAGATAATCCTGTGCAGTGGCCACGCTCTGGGAAAAGGGGGCTTAAAGCATGTTCGTACATTGTCATCCAAGATTATCCTGTGCAGTGGCCACGCTCTGGGAACAGGGGGCTTAAAGCATGTTCGTACATTGTCATCCAAGATTATCCTGTGCAGTGGCCACGCTCTGGGAACAGGGGGCTTAAAGCATGTTCGTACATTGTCATCCAAGATTATCCTGTGCAGTGGCCACGCTCTGGGAACAGGGGGCTTAATGCATGTTCGTACATTGTCATCCAAGATAATCCTGTGCAATCTACAGAGGCTAATCATGGACATCACTTTCTTATAGTATGTAATTTTTCATTCAAATTAAGTCTCTTTAAAACAAAATTCAGTCTAAGCAGAAAGTATAGTCACTGATAGGCCTGTGGAGTTTCTAAATCTTGCAGGCTATAAGTTATCCTCCTACCCAAACTTCATCTGGTCTGATCCAGCTAGCAGGGAACACACGGTCCACTTGGCCAGCTTACAGCTGTTGTTTTTCAGTTCTGTGGCTAAGACAGCACCGCGCTGGTTGTCCAGACGACTACGCCAGTCCACACCTCCACTGAACTGAAAACGCAAATCATACAGTTAACAAAAGTTTCACATGCTGTGGAAAAACAGGGCTTAAGGGATTTTCGTTAAGTGTTGTAACACATTATCTTGTGCAGGCTAATCAGAGACAACACTGCCACTTTTATTGAATCTTTCGTTTAAAAGAAAGCCTTTTCATAAAATCAGGTTTAGGCGGAAAGTGTTGTCCCTGATTAAATTGTGCAAACCGGATAGGCTTATCTGGATGACACTTTACACACATGCATTAAGGTCCATTTTCCAAAACAGGACTCAACTCAGTGTTGTTGCTAGAGATTAGGCAATGTTCTACAGCTTTGCCACAAATGCGACTTAAATTCCCACACCGCTTTCTCAAATGTTTTCAAGGCAAATAACTCAACAATGACTAGGTCACTGGGCACGAAAAAAAGGTTTAACCAATCTGTTCTTTATAGTGATGACATCATAGACGTTTCCAATTCAGGAATGACTAGGTCACTGGGCTCGAAAAACATATTTAACCAATCTATTCTTTATAGTGATGACATCATAGACGTTTCCAATTCAGGAATGACTAGGTCACTGGGCTCGAAAAACATGTTTAACCAATCTATTCTTTATAGTGATGACATCATAGACGTTTCCAATTCAGGAATGACTAGGTCACTGGGCTCGAAAAACATGTTTATCACATTTATTCTTTATAGTGATGACATCATAGACGTTTTCAATTCAGGAATGACTCGGTCACTGGGCTCGAAAAACATGTTTAGCCAATTTATTCTTTATAGTGATGACATCATAGACGTTTACAATTCAGGAAGGACTAGGTCACTGGGCTCGAAAAACATGTTTAACCAATCTATTCTTTATAGTGATGACATCATAGACGTTTTATATTAATTCCAACAAAAATGTGGAAAAATTCTGTCCCAACTGACAGACTGACTGAGCCACTCATCTAAAAAAATTTTTGGGGGGGTATTAATATTTTTTTCTCACAGGGCAGTTTTAGCGCTAGACAAAACAACAGGGCTTTTTAGTGCTAGACAAAACATAAAATAAAATCACTGTCAGAGAGAATCACAGACGGCCAACAGACAAATCAGTTTATGCCCCCTTCATCAAGATACTTTTTAGAATTTTTATTAACTGTTTTACTGTGTTTATTCATAACATGCATTAACAAGAGTTCCGCGGTCGGAGATGACCGCATTGAAGCCGGATTTTTGATTTAAATGACAGGAAAGTACCTTTCGTGTTTTTGTCAATGCAATACTTAAATTACTGAAATATTGTTCAAAGGTCAAAATGAAATGTAAGTACTTTTCAAGGCATGAGCAAACCTTGTGTTATGTTTTGAATGCATGCATATACATGAACAACAATAACATTTAAGGTCACAAATATGAACTTTTATGCAAACCTTTACGTCAAGTTTGAGATTCTAGGTCCAAGCATACCAAAGTTACAACAATTTTAACATTTTAACATTTAAGTTCACAGTGACCTTGACCTTCAAATGAATGACATTGAAATGAATGACCTTGAAATGACCAGTGGTCATCTAAGTGTGCTTGCAAACCTTTACGTCAAGTTTGAGATTCTAGGTCCAAGCATACCAAAGTTATAACAATTTTAACATTTTAACATTGAAGGTCACAGTGACCTTGACCTTCAAATGAATGACATTGAAATGAGCAGTGGTGATCTTCTAGTACTGGCCAACCTTTATGTCAAGTTTGAAGACTCTAGGTACAAGCATACCAAAGTTATAACATGGAATAAGAACTTTAACATTTTTACCTACCAAAGTTATAAGAACTTTAACATTTTTACATTCAAGGTCACAGTGACCTTGACCTTAGAATGAATGACCTTGAAATGACCAGTGGTCATCTAAGTGTGCTTGCAAACCTTCATGTCAAGTTTGAAGACTCTATGTCCAAGCATACCAAAGTTATAACAATTTTAACATTTTAACATTTAAGGTCACAGTGACCTTGACCTTCAAATGAATGACATTGAAATGACCAGTGGTCATCTTCTAGTACTGGCCAATCTTTATTTCAAGTTTGAAGACTCTAGGTACAAGCATACCAAAGTTATAACATGAAATAAGAACTTTAACATTTTTACATTCAAGGTCACAGTGACCTTGACCTTCAAATGAATGACCTTGAAATGTCCAGTGGTTACTTACTAGTTCTGGCCAACCTTCATGTCAAGTTTCAAGACTCTAGGTCCAAGCATACCAAAGTTATAACAACTTTAACATTTTTACATTCAAGGTCACAGTGACCTTGACCTTCAAATGAATGACCTTGAAATGTCCAGTGGTTACTTACTAGTTCTGGCCAACCTTCATGTCAAGTTTCAAGACTCTAGGTCCAAGCATACCAAAGTTATAACAACTTTAACATTTTTATATTGAAGGTCACAGTGACCTTCACCTTCAAATGAATGACCTTGAAATGACCAGTGGTCATCTGTTAATCCTGGCCAACCTTCATGTCAAGTTTGAAGACTCTAGGTCCAAGCATACCAAAGTTATACCATGAAATAAGAACTTTAACATTTTTACATTCAAGGTCACAGTGACCTTGACCTTCAAATGAATGACCTTGAAATGACCAGTGGTTACTAACTAGTTATGGCCAACCTTCATGTCAAGTTTCAAGACTCTAGGTCCAAGCATACCAAAGTTATAACAACTTTAACATTTTTTATATTGAAGGTCACAGTGACCTTGACCTTCAAATGAATGACCTTGAAATGACCAGTGGTCATCTGTTAATCCTGGCCAACCTTCATGTCAAGTTTGAAGACTCTAGGTCCAAGCATACCAAAGTTATACCATGAAATAAGAACTTTAACATTTTCGAGCACGCCGCCACCCCGCCCGCCCGCCCGCCCGACAACATCAATCTATAAGCCGAGATTTTTTCGAAAAAAATCCGGCTAAATATTGTTTATCTAAATACTTTTAATTGTTATAAAAAAATAATCATTTTTTCCCCTAGCCTTAAGAGAATTTGCTCTTAAATTTCCAATCACATGGATAGTGATCAGATTCACAAAATAAAGCCAGGAAGCAGTGACAGATCAGAGATCTTCTTAGAGGAAATTGACAAAACATCAGCATATCTCAGAACAGTCTCTCATCATCTCTGTCCATGCTGAGCTGACATAATCAGTAACTGCAGTTTGCTGGCTCATACTTACTTAAACCCTTTACCACTTAGATATGTATTTTGACGCATTTGCAGTCCCTTAGAAAGTTACATTTAATTCAATACCTTAATTACTAAATTCAAGTTTTACAGGCTTCGTTTCCAACCCTTAGTTACTGATGAGCAGCAAACAGCACAAAACCTGAACAGACTTCAAGTTACTCGCAGGCTGTTCTGGTTTTATGCTAGATGCAAGGGTTTATTAATATTGACCATTGAAAATGGCCATTTTACAATGAGAAGCTTTTGGGTTGATTACATCACTGGATATATTTAAAACAATAGACTTGATCCATTCGAAACCTCTAATACAGAATTATCTTATAAACCTAGCAACGCACTGGTTGGCTTCTCCACTTCAAGAGCATATATAAGATCAAGACCCATTTATGTACTAGAATACATTTAAGATATAGACTATGTAACCTACTAGAATATATCTTTAAGATCATGACAATGTCACCAACTGGAGCATATTTAAGCGCAAGACTTTGTCACCTACAATAATATATGGTCCTTGCTCTGTGAAAGGGGGGTTTAATGCATGTGCATAAAGTGTCGTCTCAGATTAGCTTGTTTAGTCCACATAGTCAAATCAGGGTCAACACTTTCCACCTAATCTTGATTTTTGCTAGGAAAAGACCTTGTTGAAACGAAAAATAGCATAACAGCTGAAAGTGTTGTCCCTGATTAGCCTGTCCAGGCTGCATAGGCTAATCTGGGATGACACTTTACGCACATGTATTAAACTCCTTTTTCACAGAGCACGACCCATATATAAAATCAAGATTGTGTCACCTACGAGTGTATGTTAAGGATCAAGAAAAGTTTAACTTTATTATTCTTCAAATTTCATTAATAAAACAAGGGACAAAATTGTCACAAAACTAGGTTTTGAACTCAAAGTGTGACCTTGACCATATCGACATATTTTTTTCCCGCGACACACCGTCCAATGATGGTGAACAAATGTGCCAATTGATTTTAAAATCTCACAATGAACGACATAGTTATGGCCCGGACAAGCTCATTTATGGCCATTTTTGACCTTTGAACTCAAAGTGTGACCTTGACCTTGCAGATATCGACGTAATTCTTTCGCACGACACACCGTCCAATGATGGTAAACAAATGTACCAATTGATTTTAAAATGTCACAATGAACAACATAGTTATGGCCCGGACAAGCTTGTTTCGCCCGCCCGCCAGCCCCCCCACCCACCCGCATGTTGGCCTACATTCGCCAATATAATAACCTGTTGTTCGGAAAACCTGGGTAAAAATGCAATATTTTTTGCCCAGTTTCAATATAATTTACTCTACAATTTTCAATCAAATGGATAAAGATCAGATTCCCAAAATAAAGCCAGGAAGCAGTGACAGATCAGAGATCTTCTTAGAGGAAATTGACAAAACATCAGCACATCTCAGAACAGTCTCTCATCATCTCTGTCCATGCTGAGCTGACATAATCAGTAACTGCAGTATGCCGGCTCATACTTACTTAAACCCTTTACCACTTAGATATGTATTTTGATGCATTTACAGTCCGGGACGATTGAACTTTACCGGTACGCAACACTTAACATCAAACAGCGTACCCTAACCCTAACCCTTAACACCTAACACATAACAACTAATGCAACACATTATAATCCTTTTTATCCTATATATTTCCTTAGTATCAGGGGCTACCGCCCCCAAACCCCCGCTTTGTCGTTAGTGGTAAACAACTGCGTACCGGTAAAGTTCAATCTAGCCTGTAGTCTCTTGGAAAGTTACATTTAATTCAATACCTTTCTTACTAAATTCAAGTTTTACAGGCTTCGTTTCCAACCCTTAGTTACTGATGAGCAGCAAACAGCACAAAACCTAAACAGACTGCAAGTTACTCGCAGGCTGTTCTGGTTTTATGCTAGATGCAAGGGTTTATTAATATTGACCATTGAAAATGGCCATTTTACAATGAGAAGCTTTTGGGTTGATTACATCACTGGATATATTTAAAACAATAGACTTGATCCATTCGAAACCTCTAATACAGAATTATCTTATAAACCAGTCTGCAAAACTAACTTTTTTGTCTTCATAGCCAATGTGGCTATGAAACTTTGAAAATGTCATAGCCAGAGGGAATTTTTCATAGCCAGACAAAAATGAATTCATTACAGTGACATTATCATGAAAGGACGATTCAACAACAATCGTTATTTAAAGTTCCATATAGATTGCAATTGGGGGGTTAAGATTAAAGGCTTATTATATAAAGCAGTGACCGAATAAACTAGTTAATCTCCGGCAGTAGATCACGCGAAACAGACAATAATTAAATAAATAATAGTATAGTAAACTGTTTTTACACTCTAATGGCTTTGCAATAACTATTAATTAAAACCCTGATCTCGTAGTCAACTTGTATTGTGATATGAATGATCAGTCCTTCATTTTAAACTACCCCGCCCACATGGCATATTCGAGAAAATGAAAAAAGTACAAGCGCGTCTTTATCCTTAGCCGCCTACGAATAGGACTAAAAGTGCAACATACTTGCTGCTCATATTTCCTGCGTTTCGCTACAGTCTCATCCGTTGGTGGTGGCAACTTCTTTTTTCCAGGGACAGAACTAGATGTCGGCGCTTTAAGCTTAAACATTTTTGACCTTAGCAGACGAAAAAAGTGTAATTCTCGGCAGCAAGTATTTACCAGTACAAATTCAAAGCCGGTGCTCACGGGTATCGATCTTAATCATATGAATAATAAACACTGTTACGGTTATTTCGTAATTTCAAGGCTATTAATAACATACATTCAACCGTTTTACTTAATTTATAAAAAAAAAACGCACTATTATTTCATTTATCGGCGTAGAATGGAATTTCAGTTTACCAAAAGTATTACGACATTTTAAATATGCGAGCCGGACTTTACACTCTCTATAACATCTAAGGGAGATCACTAACGATAGAAAACTAAGGGAAGTAACCAAAGCGGTGTCACTGTAAGAATTTACACCTGAAATGCGTAAATTGATTATTTATTGGTTTATTTTCTCTGATTTTTTTTTCATCGCAATTCAGGCGATCTATATTCATTTTTTACATCGCCAGAGCTGAGATTTCATCGCATTGGCGATCAGGCGATGGGTTAATTTTGCAGACTGTTATAAACCTAGCAACGCACTAGTAGGCTTCTCCACTTCAAGAGCATATTTAAGATCAAGACCCATTTATGTACTAGAATACATTTAAGATATAGACTATGTAACCTACTAGAATATATCTTTAAGATCATGACAATGTCACCAACTGGAGCATATTTAAGCGCAAGACTTTGTCACCTACAATAATATATGGTCCTTACTCTGTGAAAGGGGGGTTTAATGCATGTGCATAAAGTGTCGTCTCAGATTAGCTTGTTTAGTCCACATAGTCAAATCAGGGTCAACACTTTCCACCTAATCTTGATTTTTGCTAAGAAAAGACCTTGTTGAAACAAAAAATATCATAACAGCTGAAAGTGTTGTCCCTGATTAGCCTGTCCAGGCTGCATAGGCTAATCTGGGATGACACTTTACGCACATCTATTAAACTCCTTTTTCACAGAGCACGACCCATATATAAAATCAAGATTGTGTCACCTACTGGTGTATGTTAAGGATCAAGAAAAGTTTTACTTTATTATTCTTCAAATTTCATTAATAAAACAAGGGACAAAATTGTCACAAAACTAGGTTTTGAACTCAAAGTGTGACCTTGACCTTGGAGATATTGACGTATTTTTTTCCCGCGACACACCGTCCAATGATGGTGAACAAATGTGCCAATTGATTTTAAAATCTCACAATGAACGACATAGTTATGGCCCGGACAAGCTCATTTATGGCCATTTTTGACCTTTGAACTCAAAGTGTGACCTTGACCTTGCAGATATCGACGTAATTCTTTCGCACGACACACCGTCCAATGATGGTAAACAAATGTGCCAATTGATTTTAAAATGTCACAATGAACAACATAGTTATGGACCGGACAAGCTTGTTTTGCCCACCCGCCAGCCCCACCACCCACCCGCCTGTTGGCTGACATTCGCCAATATAATAACCTGTTTTTCGGAAAACCTAGGTAAAAATGCAATATTTTTTGCCCAGTTTCAATATAATTTACTCTACAATTTTCAATCAAATGGATAAAGATCAGATTCCCAAAATAAAGCCAGGAAGCAGTGACAGATCAGAGATCTTCTTAGAGGAAATTGACAAAACATCAGCACATCTCAGAACAGGCTCTCATCATCTCTGTCCATGCTGAGCTGACATAATCAGTAACTGCAGTTTGCCGGCTCATACTTACTTAAACCCTTTACCACTTAGATATGTATTTTGACGCATTTACAGTCCGGGACGATTGAACTTTACCGGTACGCAACACTTAACATCAAACAGCGTACCCTTACCCTAACCCTTAACACCTAACACATAACAACTAATGCAACACCTTATAATCCTTTTTATCCTATATATTTCCTTAGTATCAGGGGCTACCGCCCCCAAACCCCCGCTTTGTCGATAGTGGTAAACAACTGCGTACTGGTAAAGTTCAATCTAGCCTGCAGTCTCTTGGAAAGTTACATTTAATTCAATACCTTTCTTACTAAATTCAAGTTTTACAGGCTTCGTTTCCAACCCTTAGTTACTGATGAGCAGCAAACAGCACAAAACCTAAACAGACTTCAAGTTACTCGCAGGCTGTTCTGGTTTTATGCTAGATGCAAGGGTTTATTAATATTGACCATTGAAAATGGCCATTTTACAGTGATAAGCTTTTGGGTCCATTACATCACTGGATATATTTAAAACAATAGACTTGATCCATTTGAAACCTCTAATACAGAATTATCTTATAAACCTAGCAACGCACTGGTTGGCTTCTCCACTTCAAGAGCATATTTAAGATCAAGACCCATTTATGTACTAGAATACATTTAAGATATAGACTATGTAACCTACTAGAATATATCTTTAAGATTATGACAATGTCACCAACTGGAGCATATTTAAGCGCAAGACTTTGTCACCTACAATAATATATGGTCCTTGCTCTGTGAAAGGGGGGTTTAATGCATGTGCATAAAGTGTCGTCTCAGATTAGCTTGTTCAGTCCACATAGTCAAATCAGGGTCAACACTTTCCACCTAATCTTGATTTTTGCTAAGAAAAGACCTTGTTGAAACGAAAAATAGCATAACAGCTGAAAGTGTTGTCCCTGATTAGCCTGTCCAGGCTGCATAGGCTAATCTGGGATGACACTTTACGCACATGTATTAAACTCCTTTTTCACAGAGCACAACCCATATATAAAATCAAGATTGTGTCACCTACGAGTGTATGTTAAGGATCAAGAAAAGTTTAACTTTTTTATTCTTCAAATTTCATTAATAAAACAAGGGACAAAATTGTCACAAAACCAGGTTTTGAACTCAAAGTGTGACCTTGACCTTGGAGATATCAATGTCATTCTTTGGCGTGACACACCGTCCAATAATGGTGAACGAATGTGCCAATTAATTTAATAATCTCACCATGAACGACATAGTTATGGCCCGGACAAGCTCATTTATGGCCATTTTTGACCTTTGAACTCGAAGTGTGACCTTGACCTTGGAGATATAGATGTATTTTTTTCTCGTAACACACCGTCCAATGATGGTGAACAAATGTGCCAATTGATTTTAAAATCTCGCAATGAACAACATAGTTATGGCCCGGACAAGCTCATTTATGGCCATTTTTGACCTTTGAACTCAAAGTGTGACCTTGACCTTGCAGATATCGACATAATTCTTTCGCGTGACACACCGTCCAATGATGGTGAACAAATGTGCCAATTGATTTTAAAATGTCACAATGAACGACATAGTTATGGCCCGGACAAGCTTGTTTCGCTCGGCCACCCACCCCCCCCGTTCGCCGACATTCGCCAATCTAATAACCTGTTATTTCCTTTGGAAAACCTGGTTAAAAATGCAAATATTTTTTGCCCAGTTTCAATATAATTTACTCTACAATTTTCAATCAAATGGATAAAGATCAGATTCCCAAAATAAAGCCAGGAAGCAGTGACAGATCAGAGATCTTCTTGGAGGAAATTGACGAGACATCAGCACAACACAGAGCAGTCTCTTATTATCTCTGTCATTGCTGCCTGCACATCATCAGAAACATTGGAGTTCATAATCAAAAATGGCCATTTCACAATAATAAGGTGTTGAATCCCATAGATTGCTGGATTTATTAACAAGATGGCCAGAGGCCCAAGGTCGCTCACCTGAGACTTTAGGGAACTGAACTGCTCTCAACAATTGTTGAGATGCTTGATCCATTTCTGAAAAAAATGCCCCTCCCTCCTGGGGCCATGTTTTTCAAAGGACAAATACCTTTTTTAAAACTCATCTAAGATTTCATTAGAACAAATCTTCTGCCCAAGTTTCATGAAGATTGAACTTAAAATGTGACTTTTAGAGTGCTAACAAGGTTTTACTATAGCCATATAAAGAAAAATGCCCAGCCCCCTAGCAGCCTTGTTTTTCAACAGACCGGGACCATTTTCGAACTCATTTAAGATATCATTTAGACAAATCTTCAGACCAAGATTCATGAAGATCGGACCATACATTTGGCCTCTAAAGTGTTAACAAGGCAAATGTTGACGACACACAACAGACGATGGACAAAAGCGATCACAAAAAAAGAAGACTTAATCCATTCAAAACTGCTGTAGAGAATCAACTCCTAAACACAGCTATGCATCGTAAACACAGCTATGCATTGGTGGGTTTCTACATTAAAAGAGCATATTTAACATCAAGACCAGGTCAGTTTCTAGATTAGTCAGCATATATATATAAGATCAAGACAACATTTCAGATAACGACAATGATATCAGCTTGAGTACATTTATGATCAAGACAGGTGGAGTAAATATTAAGCTTACTTTACACAAAAAATTGGGTCTTCATCTTTCAAAGCACACTATTTTAGACAAAGACAACAACTTACCCGAGGGTCCCACTCGTTGAGTGTTTTTATGTTGATATACTGCAGTTCTCCACTCACGCCCGCCATCACTGCATCGTGCTCACTACGTACTATCAACTCTATATCATTGCCAAGGTTAAACTTTTTGTATCTGCAAAACACCATACAAAGAACATTTCAAATGTACAAAATAAGAGATCAGAGATCAGTTCTTTTTAATTCTTTAACTTTGGCTTGGTAAATTTATCAGCTTCTCTGTTTTAAGTTCTACACTTAGTCACAATACATAGGGGCAATAAAGACTACTAGAAAACCATCTTATACAGCTCCCTCCACCCCCACTACTCCAAAACAAAGTAGATGGGAGAAGGATTAACCCATTTATGCCTAGTGGACTCTCCCATCCTTCTAAATTGCATCAATTTATTTCCAAAATTAGGGATGTCTAGTATATTTATTTCTATATTTAGAATATTTCTAACATATTCTTTTAAGCAAACAGCGCAGACCCAGATGAGATGTCGCATCATGCGGCGTCTGATCTGGGTCTACGCTGTTTGCCAAGACCTTTTTTCTAGACGCTACTGTAGGCATAAATGGGTTAATACTGGACTCAACATGGGCTGTTTTCTGTGTGATGAATATTTAATATTGAATTAAATGACAGCTCAGTGCCTGTTAGAGGAAATAATACTATTTAGCTTCAGTATTATTTTCATTCAATTCGTTTCTTGTAAAGGGATCCATTCTCAATGTAAAATAATATATATTTTTGCAAAATGGGACCTCAAAATTCCACATTTAATGTTTAAAAAAAAATAATAAGTTTCAATTTAAAGTTCATCTCCCATATATCTTTATACGTTGAAAATATGTAAGCATATTTTAAAATCACTTTTATCCTCCATTTAAGTAATCGTAAGCCAAAAAACAACACTTGTTTTAAATTTTAGTCAAAACGACCCTATTTTTCCCAAGCCAAAGATATTCCGCCCCATTTCCGAAAAAGGTGACAAAAAACACAGTCACATTGTCACTCAGAAGAAATGTGTTATCTTGTCTGTCAAAATGAAAAAAAAATCCCATTACATTAAATTCAATGACAGATCAGTGCTTCTTAGAGGTAATCACAATATTCAGCATTGTCACTCAGTAGAATTATGTCATCTTTTCTATCAAAGTAAAATATTCCAATGACATTAAATTCAATGACAGATAAGTGCTTCTTACAGGTAATTACAATATTCAGCATTGTCACTCAGTAGAAATATGTCATCTTTTCTGTCAAAGTAAAAAATTCCAATGACATTAAATTCAATGACAGATCAGTGCTTCTAAGAGGTAATTACAATATTCAGCATTGTCACTCAGTAGAAATATGTCATCTTTTAGGTCAAAGTAAAAAATTCCAATGACATTAAATTCAATGACAGATCAGTGCTTCTTAGAGGTAATTACAATATTCAGCATTGTCACTCAGTAGAAATATATCATCTTTTCTGTCAAAGTAAAATATTCCAATGACATTAATTCAATGACAGATCAGTGCTTCTTAGAGGTAATCACAATATTCAGAATTGTCACTCAGTAGAAATATGTCATCTTTTCTGCCAAAGTAAAATATGCCAATGACATTAAATTCAATGACAGATCGGTGCTTTTTAGAGGTAATTACAATATTCAGCATTGTCACTCAGTAGAAATAAATCATCTTTTCTGTCAAAGTAAAATATTCCAATGACATTAAATTCAATGACAGATCAGTGCTTCTTAGAGGTAATCACAATGTTCGGCATTGTCACTTAGTAGAAATATATCATCTTATCTGTCAAAGTAAAATATTCCAATGACATTAAATTCAATGACAGATCAGTGCTTCTTAGAGGTAATTACAATATTCAGCATTGTCACTCAGTAGAAATATATCATCTTTTCTGTCAAAGTAAAATATTCCAATGACATTAAATTCAATGACAGATCAGTGCTTCTTAGAGGTAAACACAAAATTCAGCATTGTCATTCAGTGGAAATATGTCATCTTTTCTGCCAAAGTAAAATATGCCAATGACATTAAATGCAATGACAGATCAGTGCTTCTTAGAGGTAATTACAATATTCAGCATTGTAACTCAGTAGAAATATATCATCTTTTCTGCCAAAGTAAAATATGCCAATGACATTTAATTCAATGACAGATCAGTGCTTCTTAGAGGTTATCAAAATATTCAGCATTGTCACTCAGTAGAAATATATCATCTTTTCGGTTAAAGTAAAATATTCTAATGACATTTAATTCAATGACAGATCAGTGCTTCTTAGAGGTTATCAAAATATTCAGCATTGTCACTCAGTAGAAATATATCATCTTTTCTGTCAAAGTAAAATATTCCAATGACATTAAATTCAATGACAGATCAGTGCTTCTTAGAGGTAATCACAATATTCAGCATTGTAACTCAGTGGAAATATGTCATCTTTTCTGCCAAAGTAAAATATGCCAATGACATTAAATGCAATGACAGATCAGTGCTTCTTAGAGGTAATTACAATATTCAGCATTGTAACTCAGTAGAAATATATCATCTTTTCTGCCAAAGTAAAATATGCCAATGACATTTAATTCAATGACAGATCAGTGCTTCTTAGAGGTTATCAAAATATTCAGCATTGTCACTCAGTAGAAATATATCATCTTTTCGGTTAAAGTAAAATATTCTAATGACATTTAATTCAATGACAGATCAGTGCTTCTTAGTGGTAATTACAATATTTAGCATTGTCACTCAGTAGAAATATATCATCTTTTCTGTCAAAGTAAAATATTCCAATGACATTAAATTCAATGACAGATCAGTGCTTCTTAGAGGTAATCATAATATTCAGCATTGTCACTCAGTAGAAATATGTCATCTTTTCTGTCAAAGTATAAAATATTCCAACTACATTAAATTCAATGACAGATCAGTGCTTTTTAGAGGTAATCACAATATTCAGCATTGTCACTTAGTAGAAATATATTATTTTTTCTGTCAAAGTAAAATATTCCAATGACATTTAATTCAATGACAGATCAGTGCTTCTTAGAGGTAAACACAATATTCAGCATTGTCACTCAGTGGAAATATGTCATCTTTTCTGTCAAAGTAAAATATTCCAATGACATTAAATAAGTTCAAGTTAAATTGCTTGTGAAATTGTCAAGGAGAGTGCTTAAAAAACTTAAAGAACAGAATTGAAGACAGATTCGGTTAAAACAATTCATTCATCAAAATTGACATTTATGAAAGGGCTTGTTTTTCTTCTTTAGTAATTTAGGGCCTTATATTTTTTTTTCTCAAAGAAAAATGTCCCTCCCCCTTAGAGAATTTCTTAAAAATGATGCAATTTTCCCCAAACATCAAGTTTCTTTGGGAAATGTCTTGTTTGTCAATAATTTGTTCCCAAAATGGAAGGCCTCCCCCTTTCCCAAAATCAAGGAAAAAAATCCTGCTTATACGTACTTGCATGTAAACAAATTAGTTCAGTGCATATAAGCAGTTTTCTAAATACAATTAACACGTACCTGTAACCTACAGAAGCCACTTGACTCTGTTCGTCTTCTTGGATGAAAGGGTTTGGCTTGTCAAACGCGTACTTCTCCTCCCCCTGAGAACATAAGGAGAGTGGAAAACATTAAGCCCTGTAGAGTCTGCGCAGGCTAATCAGGAACGATACTTTATGCTGCTTTTATGGAATTATTCGTTTATAAAAAGTATCTTATAAGCAAAATTCCAGTTTAGGCTGAAAGGATATCTGTGATTAGCCTGTGCGGACTGCACAGGCTAATGTTTGACAACACTTTACCCGCGTTTGACAATACTTCACTTGGGACCTTAATACTAAATTATTTGAAGTGGAATCATAAATTTGTGAGCACCTTAAGCTCTATAATAATTACAGACCTGTTTACCCTACCGATTGCTTCTCAGTAGTAGGGAGAGCATCTCTCAGTAGTTTTGGGCTGTTGTCAGTAGTTTTAAACTCTTCAATCATTTCGAGCATTAAAACACCATGACTGGGTCACATATCAGTTTAACGGTACATAAAGCATTAGATGAATTTACTTGCTAATAATTTAATCTGTTAAGTGATTTTTTTTTTGCTTTTATTTGTTACAGCCTGTGCCATTTGGATTGGGAAAATTAGCGTGATAAACCATGACATAGGATAAAATAGCGCGATAAACAATGAAATTGGGAAGCATTAAACATTATAAATATGATTATAAGTAACAGAATTAAAATTGTTTTTAAGTGCATGTTTGACAGCATTTTTATCTTATAAAGTGCTGCATTAACGTCTTTTTACTATGAATACAATATTTAGTTAATATTCATCCACATGCATATTAAACTTGCAATAATCTATAGATTCTTAAATACACCATTTGATCATAAGCTCTTTAAGAGTAGCTATTAATTTAATTCAGTATTTGTTTTAATTAAATATCATAAAGGGAAAACATAAACGAATATTGACAAACACCCTTTAGTGTTCTTGTTGAGTTAATGATGTATTAAATGGAGTTAAAATAATATATGTTATTTGTTTACCTTTCAATATCTTGCACTTGACAACCTCAGTTCAATGCTATTTCATTAAACTGTACAGCGTAACCAAGGCGGTGACCCCAGCTTTATTCTTATTTGTATTTATGTTGTTTTGTATTGTGCTGTATTGTGCTGTTTTGTACTGTTTGGGCAATTGGTCACTTGCCTTAAATAAAGGACCTGCTAATTGTTTAAAATAATAATTGGATACTACTCCAGCAGCTGGAGTTTCACTTCTTTATATTGTCTCTTTCCATTTTCGAACGATACTCATCTTATTAAAATAAATGCTTTAACTTTGTGAATGACTGAACTCCAATTTTCCAATGCTCGTTTCCGTGACGCACATTCACTGTGCAGATTTCTGATAAATATTTATTGTTGTTTTTATCTCACATAGTATTTTGCGTTAATTAACACACGCATTACATTATTCCCTTATGACCATATGTATCCGTTGTTAATTTGAATGGTATTTATTATTTCGCCGTTGATCGCAATTTTCTCGTCTGCTTGCCGCCATCTTGAACGTGTGCAAAAACAGGCGTGCTCAATCCCGATACATCAACTATCGTCGGTATTCTCCGCAATAGAGAGAGAGAGATGTGTATACTCTTTATAATGGATAGCAACATAAAATCATACATGTATATATTCGGCTAAATTTGCAAACCAATACGTAAGTCAGTTGTCGTTCGGTGACGACTCGACAAGCTCGATCAGCACTCGTTCCCCAGGAGGCTTGAATTTAAACGTTTCTTACTACGCAAGCGCCAAAATGATTATGATTGATAAATTACCCCCAAAGACCGAAAATAAGCAAAAGTACGATTAAAAACTGAAAATTTGACCATTTTGATCGATGGATCCGTAGTTTTTCAGTACAAATCCGTAGTGCGTAGTTTATCCAAATAATCCGTAGTAACTACGGCGAATCCGTAGAAGTAAACAGGTCTGTAATTATAGTTTAACAGCAATGACAGCTGACTTAATGATACATTGGACACACTTGTAACACTTCAGGGGTTTACAGAGTTAACCGTGAATGGACTTGATTGGGGGAAAAAACTTCTTATCTAGGGGCACAAACAAAGCCTCAACATTTAAAATTCTTTCCAATAAAATACCTTATCAACTGTTATTATGTTTATGCAATTAAAGATGGGCTTTTGACATAGACCAGTACTGTTTGTACCCAGTGATTATATTTGTTTTTCAAAATAGTGAAGATGAGGATAAATCCATACAGAAGGAACAGAGATTTAACAGCAAAGATTTTGCAACAAACACACAACCCAACACACATAAAATCATAACACGTACCATTTTCAAGACTTGTTGAGAGAAATTATGGTTGATAAAGGTGGCCTCCAGGGCAAGATTCCGTGGTGAGTTGATGCTGCCCGTATCGTCCTGGGGAGGCTCGACGGCTGTCTCGCTGACTGTAAGGAGGTCAAACTCTGAGTCGTCTCGTTTGTCAAAGAAAAGCTTTTTGCCGACCCGTTGCACGATGATGTCCCAGGAGTATACTGAGCGTGTACAGCACATCAGAGTGGCCAGGATGGCATCTGTGGCAAACACGTTGCCCGTAGACTTGGCCAGCTGAATGGTGTGTACAAGATCATAATAGGGGTATGAAATCCCTGAAGTTTAATGATATGAGTCTGGGTCTAAGAAAACTGGGCTTAATGCATGTGCATAAAGTGTCATACCAGATTAGCCTGAGCAGTTCACACAGATTAATCAGGGACCACATTTTCGGCTTTTATGGTATTGCTTGTTTAAAGGAAGTCTTTACTAAATAAAAATCCTGTTTAGGCGGAAAGCGTCTTCCCATATTAGCCTGTGCAGTCCACAAAAAGCTTATCAGGGACGATACTTTCAGCATTTATGGTATTTTTCGTTTTGTGGACTGCACAGAATTATCTGGGACGACACTTTACGTACGCAAATGAATTAAGCCCAGTTTTCACAGAAAGAGGCTAATATGTACAAGCAGGGATCATATTTTCCAGCAACATCAATCGGTCTGGATTTAAATGGGGAAAAAGTGTCCGAAAATTTTTATCCGAAATTATGTCAAATTACGTTAAAATATATACCATTGATTTTGCCATTCATGAAGAGGGTATAATAATGTACAAGTAAAATTGCCTTAAGCATTTTTTTAAATGGAACATACGAGTTTTCTCAAGTGGTTTTATCATTAGCTATTTCATTGTTGTTTCGGTAACTGTTTTATCTGACTTTTCATCGTTGTCAATATTATTAATCTGTGTAAGTCTATACCGATGTTTTAAATCATTGTTGACTCGATAATAGCTTACACACATGCATTGAATCTAACAAATGTCTGTGCGTAGGTTGGCTACTGGCAATAATAAAACCAAATAGTTGAAAAACAATTCGTGTACGTTATAGTTTGTTGTCGAAAAAACCACGGCCGATAGTTAAGAAGCGTAGGGATTAAATCACGAGTGCGAAGCACGAGTGATTAAAAACCACGCATCTTAACTTCCGGTCGTTGGTTATTCAACAACAAACAATAAAGTACACGAATTATTTCGATTCTAACACGATTTTTACTAAAGATTTATACAATGTTTACTATTTTTCTTGTGTACTATTTTATGTGAAGTTCCACCCATAAAAATAACTTTCGGCTGTTCTGTCAATCAAAACCGCAACTTTCATTCATTTATTGCCGGATTATTACGCTGGTGGAAAATGTATCGGCATGTTTTGTTAAGTTACAGCGCGTGCTTTCAGTGTATAAGGTCCGCCCACAATTATTCAGAATATCCGATTTTCTTCTTTGTTTATATGAAAGTTTACTGACTGTATCATGCATGAAATGCACAATTTTACTTTTTATTTTCCAAATTAAGAACCCATGGTGTTGGTACAGTCATTGGCTTGCTTTAAAAGATATTCAAAAAGGGTCCAAATGCAGCTTTTTTCCTGAATAACAGAATGGGATTGCAATTTAAAAATCAATTTCGTATTTCCAAATAATAATCTTGTATTCCCCTAAAATAAAGTATATATTATGAAATATCAATGCAGGGGACAAAAAGATTTCTAAACTGAACTCATCCTGCAGGACGAGTGCATTAAAATTTTCACTCGTCCTGCAAACACATGCACTTTTTCTTCAAATATGTGTGAAATAAAAGATTGCAAAGGGCTGATAAGACTAATTAAGTTTCGTATATCACTGCTAAAATGCTGCTTTCTCAGTTATTCGCGGTTAAATAATATTTACTCGGGACAAAGTCTCGCACAACAACGCGCACCTGCCGTATAAAACTTACAATTATAATTTGCATGCATTCGCATTCAATTTGCAGAATAGGTATGCTTTAAGAAAATGATTTTATTTAATGAAAAAGAGTCTTACTGGTCAGAAAATACATATTTTAGCATCAGCTTTTTTTCACTCATCCTGTAGGACGAGAGCTTTAGGTAAATTCACTCGTCCTTTCAAGATTTCAATCGTCAATTCGACCAGACGAGTGAAATTTATGTCCCCTGCAATGTACATATGCCCAAATACCAGAACAGATTAGAACAATTTATTTGCAAAAAAAGCACAAACAGATCATCGTAAAAAAACAATAACGCAATCATTACAGTGGTAAAAGTGTTGTATTCTCAAGTAATAAGGTATACATTTCCAGACAATAATGTTGTACTCCTCAATAAGAGTGTATTTATTCCCAAATATCAATATACATATTCCACAATAAACTGGTGCATGCCCAACTAAGATTGTTGTATTCCCCAATAACAATGCTGATCCTTGTTCTAAGAAAACTGGGCTTAATGCATGTGCATAAAGTGTCATCCCAGATTAGCCTGTGCAGTCCGCGCAGGCTAATCAGGGACAACACTTTCTGCCTAAACTTGATTTTTGGTAAAGAGAGACTTAATTGAAACTAAAAATACCATAAAAGTGGAAAGTGTTGTCCCTGATTAGCCTGTGCGGACTGCACAGGCTATTCTGGGACGACACTTTAGGCACATGCATTAAGCACAGTTTTCTCAGAACACAACACATGGTGTATTCCTCAATGCATACAATACCTGTCTGATCATGGGATCGTCTGTTGTGGTGACTTTGTGGAAGATTCGGTTGATCCTCTTTAAGGGTTTCTCATTCTTCGTTGTCACTCGGTCGTACGTCTTATCATAATACTCCATGCTGCCACATTTCAGCCTTGAAAAAAACAAGTTAAACATAACCATAAAGCATTTATAGAACCCCATGAAACTGTATTAGAACAAATTAACCTTGTACCACTCAGATACACACTTTGACTTGTTTGTAGCTGCTTAGAAAAATTAATTGCTTGATTTGCAATCCTGAGATGTTGCTGAGCAGCAAACAGCACTAAACCAGAACAGCCTGCAAGTGCACGGGCTTATCTGGAACAACACTGTATGCACATGCATTAAACTCCCTTTCCCTAAGGCAAGTCTCATATTAACCCATTTATGCCTAGTGGACTCTCCCATCCTTCAAAATTGGATCAATTTATTTTCCAAAATTAGGGATGTCTAGTATAGTTATTTCTATATTTAGAGTATTTCTTACAGAAATTCCATTAAACAAACAGCACAGACCCTGATGAGACGCCACATCATGCGGCGTCTCATCTGGGTCTACGCTGTTTGCCAAGGCCTTTTTTCTAGACGCTAGGCATAAATGGGTTAACACTTCACAACATATGGTTCACTCACAGGTCCTCGCCCTCTGCAATGTCCGGCAGGGTGAGTTTGGACATACGCGGGAAGTCCAGCTCCTCCACAACCTCCCAGTTAGGGCGCACCGTCACTGAGGCTTCCCGGTGCTTTAATGGGTTCTGTACGGGAAAACAAACACCAACAATGACACTACAACACATTTTTAGGTAAAAGTTTTAACATTAAACTCGCTTCAATAAAAGCTCTCTTAAAAAAAAACTTAGTAAATTTAATAATAAAATCAATTGTATTAAAGTATTTGTTAGCTAACACCAATAACACCCAGCTTTACTTCAAAAGCACAGTTTCCTGCCATCCCACCCTCTTACCTTCTGTCTGTTCTCCTGCATGGAGCGCCCAAACTGTTTCTGCCATTTCTTGTACAGCCGCTGACGATCCCTGTAATATATGAGTGCAAACAATTTCTGTAACATACCCACACAATTGTAGGGGGTTATTAATAAATGGCGGTGAAAATCTCTGAAACACAGACTTATTTTTCTTCATGAAACTCAATTGATAGTTTTCAGAGCTTCATGGAAACCAGTTAATAGGGTATGTCACCCTTTCATCATTAGATGCTGTTGCAGGGCAAAGCATTAACCCTTTGCATGCTGGGAAATTTGAAGTCTGCTAAAATGTCGTCTGCTGAATTTCTAAAATTAGCATTTTCTTCCATTTTTTTCTAAGAATACTATCAGAATAGCAAACAGTTTGGATCGTGATGAGACACCACGTTCTGTGGTGTCTCATCTGGATCCAAACTGTTTGCAAAGGCCTTTAAAATTCGGTTCCAGCACTGAAAGAGTTAAAATCAAGGAGGACAGAACCCTAAATATCCTCTTTATGACAACAATATTCTACCATGTTTTTATCCCCAGGCTTTTTGAAAAGCGTGGGGATATTGTGGTTATCTCTGCTGTCTGTCCGTCCTGGCCACTATCTCCTCCTACACTATAAGCACTAGAACCTTGAAACTTACACACATTGTAGCTATGAGCATATGCACAACCTTGCACTGTTTGGAATTTTGATCTGACCCCTGGGTTAAAAGTTATGGGGGTTGGGGTGGGCCCGGGTCGGAGATTTTCACTCATTTTTTATGTTATTTTACATTAACTTCTTCATTTCTTAACTGATTTACTTCAAATTGATACTGAACATCTCTAATGACAATACGGTCAATCTCAACTATGCATGGCCCCATTACCAACCCTGGGGCGCCCCCCCCCCCACATAGACCACGCCCACCCAAAATTGCCTTTTACTATAACTTCTTCATTTCTTCACTGATTTACTTCAAATTGACACTGAACATCTCTAATGACAATACGGTCAATCTCAACTATGCATGGCCCCATTACCAACCCTGGGGCGCCCCCGCCCCCCCCAAAATTGCCTTTTACTATAACTTCTTCATTTCTACACCGATTTACTTCAAATTGATACTGAACATCTCTTATGACAATGCGGACAATCTCAACTATGCATGGCCCCATTACCAACCCTGGGGTGCCCCCTGGGTCAAACATGCGGCGTGGGGATACGCGTCGGCCTCTGCAGCGCCATTTCTAGTTACATCTGTGCCAATTTTTGCAACAGTGATGCTAAAATGTTTTTGAATGACCCAAATACATGTATTCCTCATTCAGACCAATACAATTAGTTGTTAAACAACATAGTCAGGGATTTTGCATGCTAAAATCAGTTGTCCCAATTAAATATTGTAACTTTAAACTTGACATATATTGATGTTTCACAACCTAAATAAGCATAAATATTACTTTTTGTTACAATTGCATACCATTAACAGCATTATGGTGATAAAAACTTGAGATTATAATTGATAATCAGGGCCCCCACTGCCTATCGTAATTGTAGCCAAATACTTAAGTTTTATCAAAGTGGTGATCAAAATATTTAAGCACCTTTGCCGGATGACATGCCCCTTTTGATGGGGAATTTTTTTGTGTTGATGGCAAAGCATGAGTATATTGTTTGCAGATCAGTACTTCTTAGAGGGTTACAACCATCTTCATCAACATCCAGATCTTGTATTCATCATTTCTGCACTTTTCAATTTAAAGAAATTACTTTACTTTGAATAACTTAATATTTATGATCCACAATAATCTTAGATATTTATTGCCTGTGAAAGAAACTAAATTGACTAAATGGTAAACACAAAATGATTGAATTTCAGAGTATGTCTGGAGTCATGATGCATTTTATAATGAACAAGGCTATTGTCAAGCAATATGGTTCCCTATCGGCTCCACTATTGTCAGAAATTCCACCATTTTCAGAATTTTTTTTTTTTTTGGTTGTCAAAGCAACCACAATTTTTGACATAGGAACAAAATGAAATGACGTGCATAATATCCATATTGCTATCTATCCATGTTGCAAGTTTCATGAAAAAATATTAAGAACTTTTAAAGTTATTGCAGGATCCAAAAAACCACCATTTTCAGCAGTAGTTCTAGTCTATTTGTTGCCATAGCAACCATAATTTTTGATGTAGGAACAAAATGAAATGATGTGCATAATGTCCATATTGCCATCTATCCATGTTTCAAGTTTCATGAAAAAATATGAAGAACTTTTAAAGTAATCGCAGGATCCAAAAAACCACCATTTTCAGCAGTAGTTCTAGTCTATTTGTTGCCATAGCAACCATAATTTTTGATGTAGGAACAAAATGAAATGATGTGCATAATGTCCATATTGCCATCTATCCATGTTTCAAGTTTCATGAAAAAATATGAAGAACTTATAAAGTTATCGCAGGATCCAGAAAATTGTGACAGAAAGACAGACTAACAGAGCGCAAACCATAGGTCCCCTCCGGTGAAACCGGTAGGGGACAATAATAGACAGATAGTTGTAATATTAGCAAATACAGATCTTAATTGCACAAAAGGTTTGGCAATCTGCATGTAAACTGTTATTTTTATAACGTCATACATTTTTGCTACCCTTTTGTTACCCCACACAAAAATGAACAATACAATTTTTTTTAATTATTCCATATGCTTAATTTAAGTGTTATAGAAGGTTATATTCTTACAAATAATTTTTGAAATGCCAAGTTTTTATTATGTTATGAAAATTATGATATTTAATAGTTACAGTTCCATTTTAATACACTTTAAATTATGTCTGATATTTATTAATATTTATTAAATGATTAAAAAAGTATCTACTTAAAAAAATTAATTGAGCTGGCTGAGAACTCTAGATATCATACTACATGTAGATATGCGGACAGCCGAAGGCACAAGCAGTGCATACCGTTCTCTGCTCTTCTGTGTCTTTGACAGCACCTGCATGTTGTTGGCCTGCGCAAGCTGTTGTTTACGTTCACGCTCACGACGCTGCTTGTTCTGAGAAAAAACAAGACATGGGTGAGCTGAGGTCTTGGTAACCTTGCCAAACGTAGAATAGACGGCAATATCAGTCATTCATATTAGCAGTATCATGAAACAATCAGACTTCTTAATATTCTTTATTAGACATAGAAAAACTATATCAAACTAAAGATCTTAGCAAGTTTGGTTTACAATAAACCAGTGCAGACATAGATCTTTTTGAACTTTAAAGACTAAAAGTTCCCATGTAAAGTGTCTGACAGGTTTACTATGTCTGATGAGTTCTTAAATAATTCAAAGACTAATCTGTCTGAGGTTTCTTGGTCGCAGCTTATTTTGGTAAGATTTTATAGCCATATTTTTATTTTAAATCCCTCTTCCAGCTCTTCAAGTTTTATCAACAATTATTCCAATGTTCTAAGTAAAACAAGCATTTTCCCAATCTAAAGTAAATTTACCCTGAAAGACCCCCCAATCCTAGGGGCACAGGTCACATTTCCAAAATAGTGGAAAAAAGCCTCGCCAGTGTCTGAAACCCCATATCAGGATAAACATGCAAGCATCAGCTAGGTACCTGTTGGAACATTCTGCGCCCACGTGTGTAGGCTGGTTTCTGTATCTTTTGTGTATCAACCAGCTGGAAAGAACTCTCGTCTTCCTCGTGGTAGTATGCATACTGACTGGCTCCACCACCAAACGCGGACTGGTATTTTCCTGTAACAAACAATCAAGTTTACAGTTAGTTCTCAGAGCTTCCATTGTGTAATGCGAGATAGCTACTAACTCACATTATGAGTATTTTAAATTCAGCCCTACTCACTGACACACAATTTGTTTAATAAATATTAAACAAGATGTGTATGTGAAACACTATGTCTCCCCCCATATATTTGACCTTTGACCTTGAAGAATGACCTAGACCTTTCACCACTCAAAATGTGCAGCTCCAATTCCAATAGTCTTTTTATTAGAGTAAAGACTTCATTACATTTCACTAATACTTGGCTGATGGGCTACTGGTAGCTTATAAACAGAAACTGGTTTACACAAACATTTTTTGGCTAAACATGAAATAATAAAAAAAAAAATGCATAGTAAAGTTTTCATGTTTAATTTGTTGAGTGACAAAAGACTTACCTAAGTGTCTCTTATCTTGGTATGTAGCACCAGTCCAGTCAGACACCTGAAACACGTGTATCATATGGAACTGAGTCTCAAAAGTCACAAATAAGTAATAAATGGTGACTTGTCAAAAATACACTTATATATAATATAAATGTTAAGTATAATGTTGTGCTATCGGAAACACTAACAGGGAATAATCTAGAATTTACTATATATGGGTTCCTGAACTCAAAGATTTTAGACCAATGAGTCCCAGGCCAAAATTAATGAGTTCACCTTGAAAGAGAATGGGTCCCAAATTTTGAAAGATACCAAGTAGTGAAGAAAATGAGTCTAAATCACACTAGCTCAATAACTATATTTTGCATTAAACTTTTAATAATCTCAAAAACATGTTGAAACCAAAAAAACAAATTCAGGGTTATCACTATCTTGCTTGCCTTCACATAGGCTATAACATTATCTGTTACATTAATGTAACCTGTTATAACATTTCAACTTGATTCAAATCGATGATAATATTATTGTTAACATCCGAATTGCGAGCTTGATAATATTATTGTTTACGTCCGAACTGCGAGCAATTATCCTACCCTTATTAAAGTTAAGAGTTGTTTGTTTTGGATTTAGCTTCAACACCTTATTTCGGAGGCATTTTTTCTGACTAATTAACAAAAAGTTAAAGCAGGTTTTCATCCGGGGACTCTAGAAAATATCATAACACTCTCTATTTAAAAGGTCAATTCTTATTGGTTCGTATTATACAGCAGCGGCTCGACTAGAGCCAATCAAAAGAACTATTGCAGTCTTCAAGCCTCATTCGGTTAAACTCAGCTTTCATCGCTACACTTTTGACTCATACCAAGATGGTTCGTACTTATCTTGATCCCCGTATGGGTTAACGGATTCGTTTCAGCAATGCGTCTGAGTGGAAGCACGTATTTCAAAACTATGCGTCCATTTCGATATTAGTGCGTCATAGAAGCGGAACGCACATGTAGATTATTCCCTGCATGTTGTATGAACACAAATAGATTGTTGCAATATGAAACCAACTTGTGACAGATTTACATGTATGACAGGTTGAAAAGAGTTGAAAACGTGTAAACGAAGACAGCATTTTTAACTTGTTGACATTTTTATGTAGTTTTAAAGCAGTTCACACTGTAAAACCCTCGTGAGCGTATTTCAACTTTATCAAATAATATTCTATATGAATGTTAATAATTAACAACTTCAAATAACAAATTGAAATGCATAGCAGGACTAGACATAAACAGTAATCCGACGCCAGGGACAACTAAATTGTTAGTCCCGACAAGTAAATAAAGAATTTGCTAGTCCGAGGGGACAAGTGGTCTTTATAATTTAATTACTGAGACAAAATGCCTTTAAAATTTTAAATCCATTAATAATCATGGGGAGTTACCACAAAACTGTGTCGATTATATTTTGTTTACGTTTATACAACAAAGCGCGAGATATTCCGATATTTTCAATTGATACAACACCGTACTCAGGACTATAGATAACCATTTCGTATCAACATGTTTTAAATAATTTAAAGGAAATTTGTGCACAAAAACTATGAAAGATATTACAGATATTGACCGTATTGAGATAATCAAGTACTGTTGCACACTTGAGGTTATGTTTTCATTTACTAAAACACGGAAATGTTCACAAAAAAACAAACACAAAGCTGTCAAACTTTGAATCGAGGGTACGATCGGTTTGTATAATTAAATTATATTACAAAACATCGAAATTTAAATTACATGTACAATAATTTGAATAAATGTTTAAAATGTATTAACCTTTTAAAATCAGTCGGGTTTTATTCGATATAAATATGTCTTTGCCTTGTTATTGGATTTTTTCCGCTAAGCTGAATTCCAGTTTCAATACAAAATGGCAGAAGAAATTTTTTCGTATTGGGAGCGAGAAAAAAGTTTAGGGTCGGCCGTAAAAAATAGTGTCGGTCGGGTCAACGGCTCTAGACATATTTTTTTCTTTGGCCCTGTCTAAAATTATGTTAACATGTATTTTGAACGCTTAAAGTCTTTATGATTTGAGCATTTTGTATTATTTCATTATTTTGCAAAGTACTGAGCAGAATAAGATATAATGGTCAGGACAAGTTGCTTTTTGGTCAGGACAAGTGAAATTTTGGTCTACCGGACAAGTGGCTTCAAAAGTTAATGTTTAGCCCTGCATAGGTCTTAATACAATTCGCCTATATGAATGGAATTTTCAATGTCATTTTTTAAAGTTTGTTTGTTATAGTATGGCAATTGTCTAATTATGAAACAGCACCTGCATAGATACACCTTTTGAATCTTTTTCCAAGAACGAAGGTGGAGTTTATTGAACACATAATTTACATTTGTTAGTCCCAATGGGCCTTAGCTTGGAAACAATGAATAATTCTCGTCGGTTTTCTCGAAACAGCCCAAGTAGTTCTGATTTACCAACTTTCTGTACAGTTTCAATTAATTAGGAATGTACGTGCGTATTTATGACATTTCTGCACTCATTTATTGTCAATAATGGCTTCAGTGTTTTGTTGGATTATAACTAGTTAGCTACTTGCAATGTAATGTTATCACTTCTTTAATATATGGATTATTAAATATAATTAAAATGCTTAACAAGATAGTTGTGTTGTAACATCTGAAAATGAATTTTAAGGGGGGTCACAAATTTACAGACGCTAATTTTCCACTTGTTTTTATAACCTGACTTACCAAGTGCACATATACAAATGACAAATTTTCATCATGCAGACAAATGCACTGGTTGACATATAACTGAGATTAAACGGTAGTTTATTCTTAAACATTCTCCATTTTCAGCTATTTTTTCCTGATTGCTGTCCAAAAAATTCCAAATTGAGGCCATCCCCCAAAAAACAAAAATAAAAAAAGCAAATTTTCTCATTGTCAGGGTTTTTTGTGCTCATTTTGCTCAATTGGGCTGGTACCGGTACTATTCCCAATTGGGCAAAAAAAACACGCTTATTTTGACGTGGTCAAGTAGTTTGGTGGGGAAAGTTTGTATAGTGAAGACTAACCCCGAGTTCTCACAGAGCTGCGACTTTACGACGATAATCCCTATCAAGCCATGATATGAACAAGATGTGTTTGTGAAACACAATGTCCCCCTATATATGACCTTGACCTTGTGAAGGATGACCTTGACCTTGTGAAGGATGACCTTGACCTTTCACCACTCAAAATGTGCAGCTCCATGAGATACACATGCATGCCAAATATCAAGTTGCTATCTTCAATATTGCAAAAGTATTCATAAAATAAGCGATTTGGGCCACATATATTTGACCTCTGACCTTGAAGGATAACCTTGACTTTGACCTTTCAACACTCAAAATGTGCAGCTCCATAAGATACACATGCATGCCAAATATCAAGTTGCTATCTTCAATATTGCATAAGTATTCATAAAATGAGCGATTTTGGCTACATATATTTGACCTCTGACCTTGAAGGATGACCTTGACCTTGACCTTTCACCACTCAAAATGTGCAGCTTCATAAGATACACATGCATGCCAAATATGAAGTTGCTATCTTCAATATTGCAAAAGTTATTGCAAAATGTTAAAGTTGGCGCAAACAGACCAACAGACAGGGCAAAAACAATATGTCCCCCACTACTATAGTGGGGGACATAAAAAGATTTGGATCGTGGTAGATAAGTCCGATTCAAGTCAAAATCGATCAATTTGGCAAATTATGGTCTTCATTTTGAACGTTCTTTGATGCCTCATATATATATATATATATATATATATATATATATATATATATATATATATATATATATATATATATATATATATATATATACTGTGCTTATGAGGACTACGTTTCTCCAGTGATTTGTCACCATAGGCCACGTTTTCGGCCAAGCTTTAATCGTAGTAGAAACGGCAGTTATGTGTGAACGGGGGGTTACCAAGCTCAAATGTGCTGAGAACTGGGGTTGCAACGGGTTGACACTGTGAGACAAGTCACAAAAGCCTGCATTTTTTATTTATACGGTCACAAGCCCTCGAAGCGGGCGTTGACCGTTCATACATATGGAAATTTAGATCATAAAATTACATAAGAATACCATATAGGGATGCGTCTCAAAAAAATTTGCCACGCGACATATATTTAAGCAATGCTAGTTATGACCTTGAACAAATCAAAAACACTTTGACATATGCTAAATCACATGTAAATACATACCTCGGGAAAAATTATATCAATGACAACATAATTGTGTAGCGAATTGCACTAAATATTCTCGCATTATTTGTTTTTCTTCGCAACCGTTCCAGAATTAAGTCATTACTCAATTATTTTCCCTGAATGCTCTTCTTCAGTGGGTATAAGCCGAAGACTGGTTCACTACATATAGTGACAGTCTTTACCAAACACAATTTAGGTGAACATAACCCGTCTTTAATATATTGCCGAATCTCAGATTTCTGTCGAATTTATTTGCTTTGATCTTTTCGATATCTTATTGTTATTATTATCCTGACAAATAACAAGCGCTCGTTAAAAAATTATTTGTTTTGAACATTATAGTTGGCATCTCTATTCTTCCAGAATTCTCGCGGTATTTCAATAACGACATCCTACTGTTTATTTGTCAGAATTTGTGACGCATTTTTCATTCGCTCTCAGAAAGAAGTTTTACGTGTGATCATGAGCAATATTCTGGTAAGTTGTCGTTGTTATCCACCAGAAACACATTTATTCACAAAATTTAAAGATATTCCAATCTAACTTTTTAGTCGTTAAGCTTTAATTTTTAACGTATTTGCACCTGGTCTGCTCGCACTTTACCGATATCCCGAAAGGTTACATATCACTATAACTAGTTTAGGCCTAAAACCACAAAATCCGATACCGTTGAATTTTCGTACCACAATCTTACGTGAAAAATCTTCCAAATTCGAAATCAACAAAAAACAAGACATTTATAAATTGTCTGCATTATTGATCAAATTTTAAGATATTTTTTGGTTTTCCGTTTTTAGAAGCTGTTCTGCCAAGGCAAGAGCTGGTCATCATACAAGCCATTTTATCCAGCAAAACTGACAGTTCTGGTTTACAAAAATCCACAAAGGAGGGATTCCTGAACTATCAAAATTTCCAAGCTATACCCACAGTTACTATCTGTGGCGATCTTTATTGGTTCTGTTTGTTTACTTGGATGGAACATGTGCGAACTTATATAGAACTTTGAAAAGTCTATATATGTCTATCTATAAACAAAAATCAGCTATGCAGGGTTTTCCCCAGGCCATTTAAGCGCCCCTTGCCGGGGCGCTTGAATTTCGAAATCAGAGTCCCCGGGGCGCTTGAAATTTTCCGACCTGTGTGCTTTTCAGTGAAAAAAGTGGAGATTGTAAAAAAAACAACAAAGGTTTCTCTATCAGTGTATCAATATTCCCTGTTTTAAAACAGCACACGGTACCTACTTACACAAGTAATCGCCATGGACACCACATGGGGTAATGGATAATCCACTGATAAGAGAATAGCATGGCGCGCGTATAGATTATTCTAGCCACATTACACAGTCATTTAAATTCTGACAAGGATGTATCAGGTAACTTTCCAGTCGTCAAACTGTGATGTTCATCGTCCAATTGGTTACGCGAATGCTTATGAGGGCGGGGTTAACTATCGACCATTATTTTTTATTGAGGTCGGGCACGATGTTAAAGTTTATCGCAGCTTGATAAGCAGGAATTTGTACCATTTACGTAATAAAAAAGTACATTAAAGACGGTTTGGGGCATCATCATCACACCTTTATACTGTAAACAAGTGTTACCTATGACTCTTGTAATTAATACAAGAAATTAACTGAAAGAGGTAAAGAAATAATTACTTATAGCGAGTAAGTTGTGCAAATAACTCCCGGTTACAATTATGCGATAACAATTTAATTCCAGTACATGTATATTTCATCATGTCCATTTATAACGTTTTTCTGGCATTTATTAGACACGTAATGCGTTAACAAATTTTCGTTTAATTAATTACGCACACTAGTAAATTTTTCGTCCGATAATCGATACTTAGAAGACTGATGATGGCAACCGGCCGTAATCCTCGTGAATTTCATGCATAATTCCGTCAAAACATTTATTCGACTTAAGTGTTTAAACAAATTATCGTTTAATTCATAACGCAACTGTTAATATTTATTAAAATCTCAAATGGGAATAATTAAATTTTTCATCCGAAACCCTTTCCCGTATGTCGACATTAACGCGGTTTTAATCCGAAACACACTTCCGAATGTAAATGTTACCGCAACGTTAAAATATTCTTGCTTCAAATTAGTAGTGCAAATTTATTTTGGGTCGAATCTTTTTCTCAATTAATAAGAGCACAAAAATTATGCAGCATGTACAACATAGCGTGTATTGTTTTAACAAGCACACAACACGTCAGAGGATTGACGCATGTAAATTTTCAGAGGCAATATTTCATCAAATCTATACATAGTCACATAAAATTTATTTGATACTTTTGAAAAATGGCAAGGTTTGTTCAAAAAGAAATAATTGAGAGCTTTTATCGTAAACATTTAGCAGAAAGTGATTTATAAAAACGGAATAAACGGGATTATCGGATATAAATAGAAACTTAAATAGTAGTAAGTATGCAATAATTGTCGGGTTGAAACGGATGTATTGGAGAATCGTTAGAGTCAGGATTTTACTGTCAGTACGGGAAAGTTTTAAAACAATTAAACAATATAAAAAAGTATATATATTTTTAAATGACAGGGGGATTTTTTGAAGAGTCATAGCGCACCAAATGACGTCTTTCGACGCTGTTTTTCTTTGAGTTAAAACGCACCACAGAGCGTTAATTGACACGTTAAATTAAAAAAATCAACAATCGGGAGGGGACACCCCTCCGGAACCACCCCTATCAGCCCCGGGGCGCCTGACAAAAATCCTGTGGAAAGCACTGCTATGGTATAATAAGATCAGATGTGCAAACAATGTCAAAGGGTTGTTAAATAAACAATTTGAAGGCAAATATGCTGACAAAAATATGAAAGTTCCCATGCAAATTTTGTCTGTATATCGACAAGTGTCTGCCGATAATTGTCAAACTAGTAATACAAAACTTACCACAAGTATGTAAAAGCACTAAGTACCTGTGATCATTTTTAGTAAGATAGTGTAATTCTAAACAGTAGCAAATAGCTTGTTTAGTAAATGCATAATGCAATTAATATGATTTCCGTTCTATTGTGTAATTAATTAATTGGTTGTTACTTGTTAATCCATGATAAATGTTTTATGGCTAGTACAAAACCAGCAATGTTAATTTTGTAAAAGGTAATACAATAACACCACTTTGTAATTTCATATACGTAAATATTCTTGAAATGTAGGTTGATGACAGTGTTTTAGTTTTTCTTATTTTGTAACTATTATTTTATGTGCAAATAAATGATGTGAATTGGTTTGTATCTCCACAGAATACCACATACCTTTTTATATGTGTACTGTGTTATGTGTTATTTGAATGTTTAAATAAAAAAATATGGATGATATAACATGATGCATTCTAATATTTGCATTCAAATTGTAACTAAAGAGCTAAGTGTATGCAGTTTAGACTGCAGCGCCCTCACACTACTTTGCGGAAGGGGTCCGCAGCCTTTAGTAGGGAAAATTTGTTGTGCGTTTCCCTGTTTGGGGGATTTTTTTACTAACTCTTATTATTACATGTGTACATGTTTGCACTATATTCATTGCATGTTTCATAATTTAGTATGTTTGAAAAGATTAAATTGAAATAGAATTGAGATATACTAATCATTAGGGCTGCAACGAATCCAAAAAAATTGTTCGGATTCGAATCCGAATCCAAATATGGTTTCTTACAGTTTTTCGGATCTGGATCCCTCATATAAGAGAAAATTAGAAGTTTCTGTCTAAATTAAAGAAATCAATGGTTTTAGAAGTATAATTTGACTAAAAAACATTAAACATTTATTTAAAAAAACAACAACAAAGTTCTTGTTTTACATTGTATCAATGTCAAAATAAAACAAAACCTTTACAATTATTCACTTAACAGTTTGTTTGTTAACATATGCTTTTCACTGTTCATACAGTTTGATGCACAGGAACTTGAAAAAAATTGTTGGTCCTTATATATATAATAAGAGTAAAGGTACCCAACGATAATTTAACAGGTGTATTGAATAACACAATGCAACAGCATAAAAGATCAAACAATGCACACATATGTCGTTGTGGTTGTTCATTCATTACTGACAGCTGGACGTCAGGAATTACACACTTTGATTTTGGGGTGCTATTTGTGAAACTTTGGCTGTTTTGGACATACTTGGAAGATTTTCATCACATAAAAGGTGTTTTATCATAGATGGACGCTTCCTGCTGGCAACCACGACATATGTGTGCATTGTTTGATCTTTTATGCTGTTGCATTGTGTTATTCAATACACCTGTAAAATCATCATTGGGTACCTTTACTCTTATTATATATATATAAGGACCAAATTTTTTTTCAAGTACCTGTGGTTTGATGTTTGTTTTCACAAAAATAAGCATTTCAACATTGTCCAGATCCAGGCAAGCCGTATGATACTGACGAGATCTCCTGCTGTGCAGAAGACTCTCTCACTGGGCAGTGAGATCCCTTGCATCACAAGATAGCATTTAAACTAAGTAGATGATGCTTTCAAGACATTACAATTTACATGATGCAGGAACTCAATTGGACAGGTCGCGAAATTATGCAAAATTTACCTGAATATCATTCCAGACACACTGGATCCACTACCGTTGTTTTTAATGCAACTCAGAAAGACAATAAGGATTGAAAACTTACTTATTGCCATGATGAATTGCATTTGTAATGTGCAAATCCTCCATGATTTCGAATTAGTTTTTCTTTGTCGCAAATGACCGCTTATACAATAAAAGCCGAAGGATCTCGAATGATCTGCTTTTTGACTGTCATACGTCAATAAATATCGACTATTATACGTTTCTTTTATCTATTAAATGGAACCAGTCTGTATAAAAAAACAATACTCGTGAAAACAGCGCTAGGTTACATACAACTATAAAAATAAATATTTGGAACCGAAATTTCCAGGGGTGGATCCGTACCCGCGAATCTGAAGTAGGATCCGATATCATCGGATATTTCGGGAACCCGTTGCAGCCCTACTAATCATGAGACACCTCTTTCTATTAAAAAAAAAAATAAATATTTTTTTTATGGTGAATTTTTACCTCAAAAGGGGAAAAAAGTATACTTTCCAGGTGGGGGACTGCCGCCAAAATTCGGCGGCAGATTTGATTGATTGAGGGCCCTGGACTGTGATTTTAGAATTGCTACAAAATGGATATAGTTTTTTAGTGGCGACAAAATTTTAACTATTCAACAATAGTTTGCGAAAGAAAATTAGAAACCTGTAAGATACCTGTATTCATTAAATATTTTAATTGCGAAACAAGTATGTTGTTACACATAATTATACATTGATAATAAATAAGAAGACAATTAGTGGTGTTAACGTTTCCCAACAGTAGAAATCATTCTTCTGATGAAGTCAGTGATATACAGACGAAAGCTCCAGGTATGGCTTTCAATACGTAGTGTGTGTTATTTGACAGTCTAAAACTTATTGGATTAAAAAAAATCCTGTCAAATTTGTCAATCAAAATTGATTTGACATATCACATGATTTTGATTATGTTAAATCAGTGCACTGTACGCTAAATGCAACTGCTTTAGCAAGCTGTCAAGTTGAATTGAGACATTTGATGACACAAACTGTTTCCTTGGTAGGACCAGTACTTAGTGTCTATATGACGTACCATGACATCGAAAGTCTACAAGACCTACTAGATAGAACGAGAAATGTAATTCGATGTACAATTTTCACCGACCCTTGAGCGTTAGTCAATCAGAAGACACCTTACGTCTGTTGCTTTTAGAGATATTTGACATTGAACATTATTATTATTATTATTTATAAGGAATTATGCGACTATCGACCGCTAACTTATAGATATTGTGCGTATTTATTAAACATTATTATTATTATAATTTATACCAAATTATGCGACTATCGACCACTAACTCATAGATATTGTGCGTATTTATTGACCTGGCCTAGCGGAATTAACCTCTGACTTATGCAAGTTATGGTTATCACAAAATACGACCAACGGGGAGGTTATAATACATTATTTATCCTGTTAATGCTTGGTAACTATTTGGTTACCGTTGGAAATTTCCTACACAATTCCTACTATTATTGTACTTCGACGTACATTTCTCTTTTTAACTTGTAGGTCTTCTTGACTTTCAACCCAAATGGTACGCCATAGTATGTCTTTAGGGTTATCTAAAGAATGCTCCCACTTAAGGGATCAATACAGAGACCTCCCAGTGACTAAGCCAGTTAGCAGACACCCCATCCACTATACCACAGACACCGAACCAGCTATAAATTCCTGTGGCTAGAAAAATAAATAAAAATAAGATGCTAGATCTTTCAGCTTGGAACATGTAACTCGTTTTAAGAATGATTTTTTTGTATGCATTACTTTATTATTGCAACAATTATAATATTTTGAACACAATCATGTCCATATATTTATTAAAAATACATGGTTATCAAAAAAACTTAAAAAGCTTTTACCCGTAAATTAGGTAGCACCTATAATCATATTAGTCTTGCTTTATTGTCGGCTGAGGTACTACTTTAATGCCATTTCAGTCTAGCTATAGTCTCAGAAATCTGTCACACAACCACAAGCCCAAATTTGTTGACATATGGCTAGCCTAGGCAATGACCGACGTCGTTCTGGCTACCATAACTTTAAATGTCGCTTTTTATGATTTTTGACTGGCGCGACTTTATAGGTATGTCAATACTATATAATCTGTACGATGAAGTTTCTTTAGCTATGACCGACGCAGGGAAAATATATTAACAAATGTTCGTCACCTTTCCAAGTCGATCTCCTTTAGCGAATGGCTGATAAGGCATATCCTTGAATTTAATTGGAACCGCACATGGACCCCAGCCATCTTCATTTTCTTGTATAACAGGAGGTTCAAAATGGGCCATATTGCTACAGAAATTTGAACAACGTGACCAGAAACAAAATGGCGTAGCCGGTAATGGCTTATTTGTTTGTTCGATTAAAAGTACTGGTAAACCTGTACGATGGTTAGAATCCACTTATACGTTGAAAATTCGTCAGCGCTTCATAAGCGCTTTATCCGTGTCCGTAAAATACATTGAATTAATGAGTATAGGTGCTACATACTAAGCGGACTCAAGCTTAATGAAATGTCTTGTAATATATATATGCATATTATCTTATAGCAAAAACATTTAAATTACTTGATACCTCTGGTATCTTTCCTACCATTGAGTATTAAATGGTATTTAAATTGAATGTGTTTTAAATCCCTTTTATTATTGTTTAATTTAAGTTACAATGCTATGAGTTTAAATTTTAATTACACTTAAATGTATTATGAATATTGCTGGGCCAAGTGTGAGGTTGAGCGCTCTAAAACTGGTTTAAACCCCCAATGCTTTGCATTCACCGTTCCAAGGCGGTGACCCCAGCTTTATTCTTATATGTGTTTATGTTGTTTTGTATTGTGTTGTTTTGTACTGTTTGGGCAATCGGTCACTTGCCTTAAATAAAGGACCAACTAATTGTTTATAATAAGAATTCAATACTGCTCCAGCAGCTGGAGTTTCACTTTTTTATATTTACATTGCACTAAAAATGTAATTGGGCTTAACAGTCAAAGGTTGCTTTTTTCCCACAGGTGGGTAGCGTGTGGCTATGCTATTAATTAGTGAAAACATCATTTTGAATGATAAATAATCATATTATAACGAAAAATTAAACTTTTCTGAAAAAAAATATTTCACTATCAAATATATATATAACAAGGTATGCAACTCAAAATCAGCCCAAAACGGGGTGCATCGCTTTGAACAGCCATATCTTCATCAATTTTGCAGCGATTTTCACGATCTTGGTCTTATTCAACGCAGAAATGAATTTCCTTTCTGGAAATGTATATGTCTTGCAATATTTTTACAAATGCTGGGTCAACTTTTAAGAAATAACACGATACACAACACGCATGACCCAGTTGACAGTGATCATGCTGTCTTTAAGACTGAAATCTTCACGGAGTAAAGGGCAACTTCCCTATAAAGTTCATGTAGTTCGATACCATAATTCAATAAAACGTATGAAAAAACATTATTACCGTTCTTGTCGTTACATTCTGCATCAAGACTAACTGTCCAGCGCCGTTTGAAACCTTTGTTTACATACATTTCAACTAACTGACATTTTAAACATACGAGTGATTTCATTGGTCCAATGCGGAGGTGTGTCTTTACAACTGGAGATTTCATTCATAAAGAATACATGATCACTGTCAACTGGGTCATGCGTGTTGTGTATCGTGTTATTTCTTAAAAGTTGACCCAGCATTTGTAAAAATATTGCAAGACATATACATTTCCAGAAAGGAAATTCATTTCTGCGTTGAATAAGACCAAAATCGTGAAAATCGCTGCAAAATTGATGAAGATATGGCTGTTCAAAGCGATGCACCCCGTTTTGGGCTGATTTTGAGTTGCATACCTTGTTATATATATATTTGATAGTGAAATATTTTTTTTCAGAAAAGTTAATTTTTCGTTATAATATGATTATTTATCATTCAAAATGATGTTTTCACTAATTAATAGCATAGCCACACGCTACCCACCTGTGTTTTTTCCTTGATAAATTCGGAAAAAGCAACATATTAATTAGGATCTTAATAATAGATAGACAACCCAACATTCTCCTATAATCTTACGTAGATCTTTACTTAAAACTATAAAAACGGTCTTTTCTTTGTTGTTTTTTTAAACAGAAAAAGTAACAACGTTTGAGTTTTTTTTAATCCAGTGTATGCACTTCAACTATATATTTAAGTTGCCAAATCGCAGACTCGACATTATATATTTTATCTATTTTTTTTTAAATTCAATCCATCGATGCATGCCATTAATGCTTTTGTTGAACCCTATTCAGGCAGGGGTTTACTATACGCTATTGGCAGAATATGCCTGCATTATAATAACTTTCAGTTATCATTTAAAATGTTTTAATCTTTCTTATTCATATGTTTTATGGTTTTCAATGGACTTTTGCCGGTCCGTCTCCTCAACAAATCACCGACTTAAGAGACGATGTGACATGCGCAATAGCATGTTCTGTCTCTAGCTCAAACGTAAGGGTCACACTTACATAATGTATGGGCATACAAAAGTTGTAGAGTCTTGCAACAAAGGCCTGGTATACATGCGATTTTTTTTAAAACATAGACTAACAATATTTTTTGCAAAGGACTCAATTTTTTTCAGACCGTCATCTTGTTATGTTTTTAATAATATGAGAATCAGACCTTCATGCGAGCATTTGCATCACGTTAAGCATAAGGCGTAAGAATACTGTGCGATTCTATTTCTAAAGTTATTTGCCAGAGGCATTGTTTTGTATACAGCTTCCAAATATATTGACAACATTACAGTCAACGTGTGTCAATTAATTTCCGTTGTTCAGGCGCGGAGCATAGTGAAACAGATTTTCAACTGGAGAGTCATCATCAAGAAACATTTGAAACATCAGCGTGGCCTCTTTCACAACTTCATCGACTTTAAGAAAGCTTGCGGGACGACCTATGGTATGTAATGAGAACATACAACACTGACGACTGGTGGCTTTTTGAATATCATCCAAAAACCACGCGGAAACACCAGAGACGCAGTGGTTCTCAATGGACAGAAGGGAGACTTCTTAAGGACATCGGTAGGCGTCAATCTTCTTCTTTTCCTACCGATACAGCACTCCGTCTAAATAGAAGAGTTTGTGTCTGCGCCTATTGGTTAAGGGGTGAAAACTGTACAAAGTTGCTCAGTTAGGCGTTTATTTAAAATAATTTACATTTTAATTGTCTACAGCAATTTTCACGCAGAGTTGTCATTCCATGCTGTCACATACTCCCTGCCATTACAAGAAAATCCTTCCAGATTTGGAAGGATTTTATTTTTTGTTTAAGTATTATATTATGAAAAGAAGTATGCTGTTATTATGTATTTTGAAAATAGTGTATAGTCACGAAGTTTAGTTTCATAATACATATTTTTTACTAAAATAAAAAAAGTTAAAATAACAACGGGGAAAATTATTTTACCACGTGATTCGGCTATCATCACGTGGTTGGTTATAACGGTAGAGATTTGACCCAGCTATGCTGGATTCAGTCGCATCTCTGTTTGTGTCTACAGGTGGATATGGGGGACAATGGCCGTCACAGGAATAAGGGTATTGAAAACTTCTACTGTAGCTGCCTCTTGTATAGGTATTGAATTATATTGGATAGCTGTTCTTGAGTAGCGTGAGACGAGTCTTTTGAGGTTTTTATGTGTCTAAAGCAATGGTTTTTGAGGAGTCTGGATCGGCGGTCGACAGGAACAAGAACACTGTCAGGAGGGGTGATGACAACTTCATTGAGGATAATTTGTATCAAGCATGATGTCACAGAATTCTTTTCTGCGTGTTTAAAGTGCGGGCTTATTTAGGGTGTCTATTATATGTGTTAATGTTAATGCTATCATTCGCAAAATGTTTAAGAGTGCTATGTTTGATATATTCAGCAAAGTCATGTATGTTGGTCAGATGCAAACGCATGTGGGTGATATTGGCCTGTAATTTTATTATGTTTCTCCCCATCTTTAAAGACTGGGCATACATTTGCATGTTTCCAATCATTTGGGATTTTTCTAAGAGACAGGGGCCTTTTAAAGTCAGGTTTCGGAATATTTTTGTATTGCATTCCTTTAATACTGTGCAGGGTATTTTATCGGGACCTGAGGCTTTATGGATTTTAAGCTTTTATGATTATTTAGTTATTTCTGTTTATGTGATGTTGTTGTCTGGCATGGATCGACGAGGGCTGGGGCCTTTGTCAGGAACAGCCTCAGATGTGATTGGTGTGAAGGCATCTTGGAATTGTCTGTTGAGAATATTAGCTTTGTTTTGTGGTTCCAATATAAGGAGAGCATTTTCTCTGAGAGTAGATACAGTCTGGCTTTTAGTTTTTAGTCTATATGCATGAGAATAGATTTTATGGAATTTAAGATTCTTCTTCTTAGTTGATTGTACTATATCCCTCTCTGGACCATTGTCGGATGGTTTAAAAATTGCGGTGTGGCGCAGTTTAAATAATGTTTTAAAACTATTTACACATTTCATTGTGGCTTATTTCGTTGCCACCCCTACCTTGAACGCTTCAAGACTGGGAGCCCTTACAAGGTGGTTAGGCAGTTGGTTCCACAGTCTTGTTGCTGACGGGAAGAAGGAGTGTCGGAGGTATTCAGTTCTGCAGAATAGTACGATGTATCTAATGCTTCTGCCTCTTGTGGATGAAATAGCAGGGCGGAGGTAGGGGTCAGACGGAATATCAATAAGATTATTAATTATACGTTACATCAAGGTAGCCTTAGATGTTTGGCGTCTCGCCCGATGTCTGCTATCATCTGTAAACTGCTGCTTGTGGTTCGGTAATCCCCTTTCACAAAGCGAGCAGCGCGTCTCTGGAATGCTTCAAGTTGGTCAACACATGTTTGAGTGTGAGGATCCCATTCAGTAGCAGCGTACTCCAATGCTGGACGCACTTAGGTGGGGTATGTACGTGCTTTGACGCTAGGTGGGCAGCTAGACAGGCTGCACCCCAGGAAGCCTAGAATACTGCTTGCCTTCCGAAAGACTGCAGCTACATGTGGTTTCCATGACACGTTATCCGAGATAGTCACACCAAGGTATTTGCCTTCCTTTACATGCACAAGCTTTTGTCCATGAAAATGATACTCTAACTTTATGGGGTGCCGCTTTTTGGAGATGTGTATAACTTCACACTTTGAAGGATTGAAGGACACCTTCCAGTCCTTGTCCCATCTCTGTAGGGAATCCAGATCATGGGGTATTACTGCATATGTTGTGTTGTCTTGATCCCTCTGTATGGGGAATTGTCATCAGCAAAGAGCCCTGTTTTTGAGGTAACATTGCCTGGAAGGTCATTGATGTAGACCAGAATTAGCAGAGGTCCAAGGACTGAGCTCTGGGGGATGCCTGATGTGACGTCGTCTGAGTTGGAGTACTGTTCTTCAACTAAAACCCACTGGCACCGACCATTGATGTATGTAGAAAGCTTTCTATCCAGGTTAGGACTGAGCCTCTGATTCCGTACGTAGTGACTTAGTTTCATGAGGAGTCGTTGTTGCGGAACAACATCGAAGGCTTTCGAGAAGTCGAGTAGAATCGCATCGATCTGTTCGTCAGTGTCAAAAGATGCAGCAATTAAGGTCCTGTAGGCTGAGGATAAGTTGCGATCCGCAACTGCGTCTTCGCAGAAAGCCGTGTTATTCGTCGGCCAGGACGTTGTTTTTGTCTAGGTGACACATGACTTGGCTGTGGATGATGTGTTCCATGAGTTTGCAGCATACGGATGTCAGAGAGATTGGGCGATACTTAACTGGAGTTACTTGTGCCGACTTCCATTCAGCTGGGAAGCGTCCTTGCTGTAGATTGTGCTGGGTTATCTAGTTTTTAAATTGGGATGTCAAAGATGAGGTTTTCAATGTTTTACCAACTGCGCTGCTCTTAATTTTTGTGTTTAGCTTTTTAGTTTCTTTAGGTGAGTTCTTTAACGGTTTTGTTGTTGAGATTTAAGATTTATGCGTTTACATGTGTTCATTTCATATATATGGACATATGGCGTATGATAATACCTCAAAAATAATTTTTTTTTTTTAATAACAAATACAACTTTAGTCATCACGTGGGATCAGAGCTGTGCTCCTTACAAGTCTAAATTCTTTTCCAGGTTTGTGGAACTAGTCGAATTGAGTTCTTTTTGTGATTTGTAGTTCTTTCGTGACTAATCGATTAACTGCAAAACGTGCTTCAGAATTTGGAAATTATTTCAGGTATAAGATGATGATATAAATAAAAACGGCTTTTCTTGACAATTTTAGCAAGAAATATAGTCAATTTTATGTTAGCTTTTTTTTGGCAGTCATGTACTATTGTAAAACTAAAATTTCATTATTGGCATAATACCGGATATTTTAATTTCGGACGCCAATACAAATGAAAGGTTACACCAGTCACAACTTCGCAAGTATTCGCAAGTATTTAACTTATTTAAACCACAGGCAGCAGTAGCATAAAAAAGTTCAAAAAAATGCCCCCCCCCCCGACCATATCCACCCCCCCCCTTACATTGTTAAATGTACACCTATTGTGTATGGTTTGACTTGTCAACAACGAATATTGACAAAAATACATAGTTTAAAAAAATAACCCTCGTATAGGTATTATATATACACAAGGTATGAAACGCACTATATGCCTATTGCTGAAAGATTGTGGAACACTGGACGTGACCTTTTTCATCGAAAACACACATGTTCCCATGCAGTTGCTGACAAAATGCAACTGGATTCGTTAAAAGACAGTAAAAGCAACGAGATTACACTACTAACCCATCTCCTGCTTGGCTAATAACTTTAATATTCAATTAAATTCGACTTTCTCGCTATATGTCACTCGGTGTTTCATCTACACATGTACACATCTCACTTTTTTTTTGCAAACCATTCAGTAACATCAGTTAAGTAAATTTGCAGCTTCCATTTATATTTTAAAGATGTTTAAATACATTTGATGCTTCGTCCAAAATATACCATAAACTTATTGTTACACCTACAATTCCGCCATTTTCCCTCCATTTCCAATCAAGAAAACCAACATAATTAATATCGTATCTGCCTTTCAAATATTACCAAGACAACATACGATACATTATCCATTGGTTTATATAAATTTTAACAATCGGTATAATCTAATATAAACGTGATGAGTCTTATAAATTGGTACATGTCGGCTTGTTTAACATACATTTCCGCCATTTTAAAATCTATCCTCTACCGAAGGCAAATATGTCCAACCCGAATTAATGACTTAATCAGCATAATCTAACATAAATAAACATGTGTAACTGATTTTGAAAACATACCTGTGATTATACTTTGTCTATTTGGTCTCGATGCCCGTTTAATAACGGTGATTTAAATATTTTTTTACATAACGAAAGACGTCTGATGCACTATTTTTGTTTTCGGCTACAGACGAGTGCGCATGCGCGAGCATTGCGCAACAGCATGTTTGGCTTAAAATCGAGTTTCGGATACATCTTATACATGTACACATACCTGATGACTGACTGGTACATTGTAGTTAACTGTTCCAGATATCGACTTCACAGCCATGATCCAGTGTTTTTTTTTCAGTTTTGGGGTAAAGGGGTCGGGTCCCTTTGATGGGGGGGGGGGGGAAATTCTCGCGTAAAAGGGGAAATTTCAATGCTAAGCAAGTAACAGTGCAAAATCAAGTTTTTACACTATAATTCACCATACATAGAGAGAAAAACATTATTCCAACTCTTTTTAGCTCACCTGAGCACAACGTGCTTATGGTGAGCTATTGTGATCGCCTTTTGTCCGTCGTGCGTTGTGTGTCGTGCGTCGTCAACATTTACCTTGTTAACACTCTAGAGGCCACATTTATTGTCCAATCTTCATGAAACTTACTCAGAACATGTGTCCCAATAATATCTTGGACGAGTTCAAAAATGGTTCCAGTTGATTGAAAAACATGGCCGCCAGGGGTCGAGGCAGTTTTATATATAGCAAACCTTTTTAACACTCTAGAAGTCACATTTATTGTCCGATCTTCATGAAACTTTGTCAGAACATGTGTCCCAATAATATCTTGGACGAGTTCGAAAATGGTTCTGGTTGGTTGAAAAACATGGCCACCAGGGGGCGTGGCAGTTTTCCTTATATGGCTATAGTAAAACCTTGTTAACACTCTAGAAGTCACATTTTTAGTCCAATCTTCATGAAACTTTGTCAGAACATGTGTGCCAATAATATCTTGGACGAGTTAGAAAATGGTTCCGGTTGATTGAAAAACATGGCCGGCAGGGGGCGTGGCAGTTTTCCTTATATGGCTATAGTAAAACCTTGTTAACACTCTAGAAGTCACATTTTTAGTCCAATCTTCATGAAACTTGGTCAAAACATGTGTCCCATAATATCTTGGACGAGTTCGAAAATGGTTCCAGTTGAATGAAAAACATGGCCGCCATGGGGCGGGGCAGTTTTCCTTACATGGCTTTAGTGTATGGTAAAACCTTGTTAACACTCTAGAAGTCACATTTGTGGTACAATGCTCATGAAACTTGGTCAGAATATTTGATCTAATAATATCTGGGCTAAGTTCAAAAATGGTTGAGATCAGTAAAAAAAACATGGCCGCAAGGGGGCGTGGCATTTTCCTTAAATGGCTATTCACTACAAAACCTTGTTAACACTCTAGAAGTCACATTTATTATCCAATCTTTATGAAACTTGATCTGAACATTTGTTGTAACAATAGCTTGAGTGAGTTTGAAAATGGTTATGGTTTGTTGAAAAACATGGCCGCCAGGGGGGGGGGGGGGGGGGGCAGTTGTCCTTATATGGCTTTAGTGAAAATAATCTTCATGAATCAGCTTGCATTTTTTTCAGAATAGTCTAGTTCCTTTGGCTTTCAGGTGAGCGCCTTAGGGCCTGATGGCCCTCTTGTTGTCATAAACATGTTGTGTTCATGTTCAAAGTTCAACATTTGTTGGCTTTTCTGCGAATTTGTTAATGATTCTGGTGACCTGTTTTGACTCGCTCTCTTGACCTGACTTCGAAGTTTCTGGCATTTCACTGCCGGCATTTAAAGAAGACTGACTAAGTTGTGCTTGTTTAAACAGAATATCAATTTTTAGCCGGATTTTTTTCGAAAAAATCTCGGCTTATAGATTGATGTTGTCGGGCGGGCGGGGCGGGGGGGGCGGGCGGGCGGGCGGGCGGGCGGGCGGGCGGCGTGCTCGAAAATGTTAAAGTTCTTATTTCATGGTATAACTTTGGTATGCTTGGACCTAGAGTCTTCAAACTTGACATGAAGGTTGGCCAGGATTAACAGATGACCACTGGTCATTTCAAGGTCATTCATTTGAAGGTCAAGGTCACTGTGACCTTCAATATAAAAAATGTTAAAGTTGTTATAACTTTGGTATGCTTGGACCTAGAGTCTTGAAACTTGACATGAAGGTTGGCCATAACTAGTTAGTAACCACTGGTCATTTCAAGGTCATTCATTTGAAGGTCAAGGTCACTGTGACCTTGAATGTAAAAATGTTAAAGTTCTTATTTCATGGTATAACTTTGGTATGCTTGGACCTAGAGTCTTCAAACTTGACATGAAGGTTGGCCAGGATTAACAGATGACCACTGGTCATTTCAAGGTCATTCATTTGAAGGTGAAGGTCACTGTGACCTTCAATATAAAAATGTTAAAGTTGTTATAACTTTGGTATGCTTGGACCTAGAGTCTTGAAACTTGACATGAAGGTTGGCCAGAACTAGTAAGTAACCACTGGACATTTCAAGGTCATTCATTTGAAGGTCAAGGTCACTGTGACCTTGAATGTAAAAATGTTAAAGTTGTTATAACTTTGGTATGCTTGGACCTAGAGTTAGAGTCTTGAAACTTGACATGAAGGTTGGCCAGAACTAGTAAGTAACCACTGGACATTTCAAGGTCATTCATTTGAAGGTCAAGGTCACTGTGACCTTGAATGTAAAAATGTTAAAGTTCTTATTTCATGTTATAACTTTGGTATGCTTGTACCTAGAGTCTTCAAACTTGAAATAAAGATTGGCCAGTACTAGAAGATGACCACTGGTCATTTCAATGTCATTCATTTGAAGGTCAAGGTCACTGTGACCTTAAATGTTAAAATGTTAAAATTGTTATAACTTTGGTATGCTTGGACATAGAGTCTTCAATTCAAGTTCATATTTGTGACCTTAAATGTTATTGTTGTTCATGTATATGCATGCATTCAAAACATAACACAAGGTTTGCTCATGCCTTGAAAAGTACTTACATTTCATTTTGACCTTTGAACAATATTTCAGTAATTTAAGTATTGCATTGACAAAAACACGAAAGGTACTTTCCTGTCATTTAAATAAAAAATCCGGCTTCAATGCGGTCATCTCCGACCGCGGAACTCTTGTTTAAAGTTAAAACGGATATTTTGTCAATTTTATTCCGATAGCTTTTGGTGTTGTGCGATATGGTGGAATACGTACTGTTTGCAGTAGATCATAGATGTCGTATAGCGAACGTCGTGATAGTGAACTATGAACGGTTTGTGGTAAAGGAGAAAAGGCTAAAAGAAAGTATACACGTGGATGCAGCAGTTCAGGAAAATGATCGTAAATAAATTCGTAATGAAAGATGTATTTAAATGAAGTATTGATTAAAATTGAATTACACTTCATAGAGGGGATTTTTAACCAGGTTTTCCGAAGGAAAAAACTGGTTATTAGATTGGCGAATGCGGGCGGGCTGGCGGGCGGGCGGAACAAGCTTGTCCGGGCCATAACTATGTCGTTCATTGTCAGATTTTAAAATCATTTGGCACATTTGTTCACCATCATTGGAGGGTGTGTCGCGCGAAATAATTACGTCGATATCTCCAAGGTCAAGGTCACACTTTGAGTTCAAAGGTCAAAAATGGCCATAAATGAGCTTGTCCTGGCCATAACTATGTCATTCATTGTGAGATTTTAAAATCATTTGGCACATTTGTTCACCATCATGGGACGGTGTGTTGCACGAAATAATCACGTCAATATCTCCAATGTCAAGGTCGCCACGACTAAAAATAGATTTTTTTTAAAAACAAACTTACAAAGGGGGTTAATTTTGTTTGTTCATTTCAAAAGTTCAGTTTGAGTTTTCTCCCTTTATCAGATTTTTTTTTCACAATGAAAACCTGGTTTTGTGACAATTTTGTCCCTTGTTTAAAATATTTTGGGGAAAAATATATATACTCTAGAGAATGGGGCCAAATAACGCCGAATATTTCATCCAAAAAAATACTGTGATCTTGTCTTGTACATTGAGCATTTACATGATATGGGTGACTAGCATGCCGCAACAAAGTTGTGTATTGGTAGTTTCTATTTCGCATGGTTTAAACCATACTATGCATGGTTTTAACCATACTGTTTTTACAACTGTTCTCTTCACAAATAGAACAGTATATAAAATTGTCTTGTTCATTCATTTTGTGGAAAAACCTTAGCCAGGAGTACATGGTGAGCCATTTAGGCAAAAACTAGTGTTTTTTGCTGACTTGAATCGGCCTAACTCCCGCTCGGTTAAGGGCTATTATCATCAGAGGCTTCCTTGTCCACGATTGATTCTGAGACCTCAGGGCCCTCAATCTATCAAATCTGCCGCCGAATTTCGGCGGCAGTCCCCCACCTGAAAAGTATACTTTTTTCCCCTTTTGGGGGAAAAAATTCCCCCTACAAAAAAAAAATTTTTTTTTTTTTTTTTTTTAGTAGAAAGATGTGTCTCGTGATTATTATATCTCAATTCTATTTCAATTTAATCTTTTCAAACAAACTAAATTATGAAAAATGCAATGAATATAGTGCAAACATGTACAAATGAAATAATGAGTGAGTAAGTAAAAAATTCCCCCAAAAAGGGTAACGCCGCGAAAATTCCCCCTCCTAAGGGCTGCGGACCCCTTCCCCCAAAGTAGTGTGAGGGCCCTGGACCTCATGTTCGCCAGAATCACTATGCCTAAGCTGACCAAGTGTCTGTTGTTTATTATCTTATTTGATGACTTTCTTTGGTGGCATATTTTATTAAACCTAACAGATACAAATGATCATCCGGGCTCTTTAAATCTAGACGAAGCTGTTGTAAAGCAAATACACCTATAGGACAAACCCCTTGGGGTTAATAGCCAATGGAAAAATTGTTTGTAGAATGACCACGTGACAGATACAGTGTTGTAAAACAGCGTTGTAAAAATAATGTTTTTTGAGAATAACTTTTTTGGACAAATACAACTTGAATGCGTCCTCTAGGACGCTTGTACTTCTGACCGATATGTTTTTTTCCAATTTTCATGCGTCAGAGACGCATGACGCGCACGTAGATTAATCACTGGAGAGGTAGTGTGTAATAAAATAAATATAATTAATTCTTCAATATTTGTAGAATTATTGTTATTTCAATGTGGATCATAATTACATGGTGCATTTATAATGAAATGATGTAAAATAAAATCACAAATATAAATACGGGATGTTAAGGAGGAGTGCAGAGTGTGCAGTGTTTTTATTTACCATTTTGAGAATGAGGCCGGGTCCCTTTGGATTTGGTAGCAGCTAGAATCATGGCGGTTTGACCTAAATTGGAAATTAGTGTTTGTTGCTTTGCTAACAGATGCTTCAGAAATGAGAATAAGGCTTTTTAATATTATATTTACTAATGTTCAACTTATGGAGGTGGATGGGAGATGAACATTTTGGAAACCTTTAATTGGGAATTTTAAGGTACCATTTGGGAAATATATATATGTTTATTCAATTGAGAATAGGGCCATATCTTGGAAATGCTTTAACGGATTTCATTGAAACTTTGTATGAGTATATATTTGGATACGAAATGGCATTGTACATTGTTAATAACGGAGTTATAGCCCTTTGTATCTTGAAAAATGCTTTTTCGAGTGTCAAAATAACACTTTTGTGTCCAGAAGCATATTTGCGGGGGATATCAATTAAATGAATTTGCTTGTTAATTATTGCACAAAGGTTAATAATCTATTGTTGACTCTCATCATGACCTCATGTCATAACCAATTATGTGAACTGCTATTTACATTGGAACATGCATTGTTATTATATTTAAGATACAAATATTATACAAAAACACTACAATATATATTTCTCAGTTTCAGAAAAATATTGTCATAAGCCTGATAATTTAAAGGGATTTTTTCACAGATTTTGGCATTGTTTTGAAGTTTATTATTAAATGCTTTATATCGATAAATGTTATCATTGGATCTAAAAGGCTGCAGTAAAAAACAGAAATAAAATTAAAGAAAAAAAGTAACCTTCAACTGGGCAAAACGCTGACATTTGGAGTAAAAGTCTAACGCTTAGACCACTTAGCCATCCGTACTCATACAATGAATGATGTACTTTACACTTTATATAAGCAATCCTCGTTGTGTCAAAAAATATAACGACAACATCAGAACTCTCCAAGCTATTAAATCGTTTCGCGTTGCAAAGCTTTATAATTTTCAGGGTTTTAAATCATCAAAAGATGCATATTAATTATTATGGATATTTTAATTAAGGGCAGGGTTAATGTTAAGTATTACTGTTTTCTCATAAATAAGATATTTACAATGTAAATTTGCGAATCTGAAACATTCTTTTTTTGCCCCCTGATCGAAAGATCGGGGGCATATTGTTTTTTGCCTGTCTGTCATTCATTCGTTGTGTGTGTCCCAAAAGTTGGTTAAAGTTTGGTCATAACTTTTTGAATATTGAAGATACGTGTAGCAACTTGATATTTGGCATGCATGTGTCTCTCATGGAGCTGCACATTTTGAGTGGTGAAAGGTCAAGGTCATCCGTCAAGGTCAAAGGTCAAATATATGGCTTTAAAGCGGCGCAGTAGGGGGCATTGTGTTTCACAAACACATCTCTTGTCAAAAATTATGAACAGTTTTCTTCCAGTATCTTCACAAAGATTTATAAAATTAATGTTTAACAGAAAGCTCCTCTTTATGTAAAGTGGTCATACATGTACTGTGCACGAAGATTTACTTACTGCTATGTTAACACATTGATATCAGGTAGTAAATGACAATATTTCTTTTATGTTAAGAAATGAAATGTTGAAGTTCTTTCTGTTATAAATTCCTTTTATCAAAGACCCTGCACAAATATTTTTCTAATAATTTTTTTTTTTATAGCATTTAATGGAAAGAAATCTGGTTTCTGTTATGTTAACTTGTCTATGACCACTAAAAAGGGAGACTGATATTGTGATTTTATTAATGTTTTCTATAATTTACAATAAATACAAACACAGTCCTATTCTTTGTAAAATGGCATAAAAAGTTACAATATTAGTGATATTGGAAAAATCAACACATGTTTGTGAATTCCATAAAACAAAATTATGAAAAAAGTTATGAACATTGACTGTATAAAGCAGTCAAAGCTATACTACCTATCAGTATGTCGGATTTGTGTCAGCTTCAATTTTAGTGTATTGTAATTCTGTTTATAGTAAGATTTCCATGCAGGTATTTTATTTAAACTACACTTATGTTTTCTGGGTCATCATGTTAAAGGTTATTGAACAAAGTCCAGAACTCAAGTCTGCCAGCAATATCTCTTTTATGGCCCGGTCCAAATTCAAAAAATGGTGAAAAAACACAGGGATACTCAGTGATATTTTTACCAATTTTCTCATCTGAGTCCTGGGACTGGATAACTTGCAAATCTACGAGTCCCTGCATTGAAAGAATCATTCTTTTTGAGAAATTTCCATGCATTTTTTGGACTCACATAATTTGAAACTTTGCATCCTCAGAGGTTTTTGTGAGTCCAGGATGCAGGACGCGCAGTTAAAAAATCACTGGATACTCTGTAACTACTTCAGATACTGGTTTAAAATTTCAATCATGTATTTGTTATCATAATTTTGAGTCACTCACAAAATGAATACAAAATGTACATAATAATTATTATCAAAGCAGAGGACAAATTAAGCATATTGTTTTGGAACAGCTCACGTTATTGCAGAATAAGTTTATATAAATGAATCCTTATGCAATTGTTATTTTTAAATGTTCAGAATATTGGTTCTTCAACTTTTATTCCCAAATACTTTTTAGCTGACCTGATTGCTCAGGTGAGCTTTTGTGACCGGTCTTTGTCCGTCGTCTGTCCGTCCGTCCATCCGTTAACATTTGCTGGTAAACACTCTAGAGGCCACATTTCTTGTCCCATCTTCATGAAACTTGTTCTGAAGCTTTGTCCCAATGAAATCTCGGCCAAGTTTGAAACTGGGTTGTGCCGGTCTCACTTGGTCAAAAAAAGAAAAACCTTGTTAACACTGTAGAAGTCACATTTCATGCCCAATCTTCATGATATCTCGGACGAGTTTGAAAATGGTCGGGATTGGTGAAAAAACATGGTCGCCAGTGGGCGGGGCATTTTTCTCTATATGTATACATTGTATAGTGAAAACATGTGAACACAGTAAAAGTCACATTTTTGGCCCAATTTTCATGAAATTTAGTCAGAACATTTGTTTCCCTGATACGAGAGTTGAGTTCAAAAATGGTTTCGGTCAGTTGAATAACATGGCTGCTGGGAGGGGGGCAGTTTTCTCATTATGCCCCCCCCCCCCTTTCGAAGAAGAGTGGGTATATTGTTTTGCTCATGTCGGTCCGTCCGTCCACCAGATGGTTTCCGGATGATAACTCAAGAGCGCTTATGCCAAGGATCATGAAACTTCATAGGTACATTGATCATGACTCGCAGATGACCCGTATTGATTTTCAGGTCACTAGGTCGAAGGTCAAGGTCACAATGACCCGAAATAGTAAAATGGTTTCCGGATGATAACTCAAGAACGCTTATGCCTAGGATCATGAAACTTCATAGATACATTGATCATGACTCGCAGATGACCCCTTTTGATTTTCAGGTCACTAGGTCAAAGGTCAAGGTCACATTGACCCACAGCAGTAAAATGGTTTCCGGATGATAACTCAAGAACGCTTATGTCTAGGATCATGAAACTTCATAGATACATTGATCATGACTCGCAGATAACCCCTATTGATTTTCAGGTCACTAGGTAAAAGGTCAAGGTAACAACCTGAAATAGTGAAATGGTTTCTGGATGATAACTCAAGAACGCTTAGGCCTAGGATCATGAAACTTCATAGGTACATTGATCATGACTCGCAGATGACCCCTATTGATTTTCAGGTTGCTAGGTCAAAGGTCAAGGTCAGGGTGACCCAAAATAGTAAAATGGTTTCCAGATGATAACTCAAGAACGCTTATGCCTAGGATCATGAAACTTCATAGGTACATTGATCATGACTCGAAGATGACCCTTATTGATTTTCAGGTCACTAGGTCAAAGGTCAAGGTCACGGTGACCTGAAATAGTAAAATGGTTTCTGGATAACTCAAGAACACTTATGCCTAGGATCATGAAACAACAAAGGTACAATGATCATGACTCGCAGATGACCCCTATTGATTTTCAGATCACAAGGTCAAACGTTCAAGGTCACGGTGACCTGAAATAGTAAAATGGTTTCTGGATGATAACTCAAGAACGCTTATGCCTAGGATCATGAAACTTCATAGGTACAATGATCATGACTCGCAGATGACCCCTATTGATTTTCAGGTCACTAGGTCAAAGGTCAAGGTCACGGTGACCTGAAATAGTAAAATGGTTTCTAGATGATAACTCAAGAACGCTTATGCCTAGGATCATGAAACTTCATAGGTATATTGATCATGACTCGCAGATGACCCCTATTGATTATCAGGTCACTAGGGCAAAGGTCAAGGTCACAGTGCCAAAAAACGTATTCACACAATTGCTGTCAATGTCACGGTGACTCAACTTAGAAAAATGGTTTCCGGATGATTACTCAAGAATGGTTACGCCTAGGATCATGAAACTTCATAGGTACATTGATCATGACTCGGAGATGAAATAATGATGAAACTTGACCAGGATCGGCAGGATGTTTATCTGGACAATATCTAGGTAAAGTTTGACATTTGGTAAAGATTGAATGAATCGACTCCTCTCAGGTGAGCGAACTAGGGCCATCTTGGCCCTCTTGTTTAACAAAGCTTTGGAAATTTGTTTGTTTCTATTTTGATCATGTCAATGGTACTGTAATGTTTATATTTATATATACAGTACAGGCACCGTGTACTTAAACAAAAACGCCTGTCCGCGGTGTTTTTATTTTTCCCGATTGGTGACATTTTGCGGGGGCGGACACGCTACTGACCAAGGTGTTTGGCGAACACCCGAAATCGCCGCGATTTCACGCTATCGAACACCCGTGATCACTGCGATGCTGCGCAGCAACCGTAAACACCTGTCTGCGAGAGTCATTCACGCGTTTTAAATGTAAATGTACAAAAGTAAATCATATATGTAGATATGACATGTATGTGCACATGTATGCGTAATTAAATTCAGACAGTATGTACAGTCAGAAACATAAATAAAGCGTTTAGATGATCAATACTATTAACTCTTATGGTGTTAATCAATGCAATTGCCCTTTTTAACAACAAATACAGAGTTTCAAACAAATCAAGAGAGTATTAAATCATTTATTTACTTGTTTCCGACTTTTAGTACTGTCCGAATTTACGTATTGCATCCGTATGTTACGACACTTGCGTGCAGTCAGTATACATGTACAATACAATAATTGTTTCAATAATAAAGGAACTGATACAGCGTAACGGTAACGATACAGCGTGTTTAAATTATATTTTATTTAGAGGAAATGCCAATGCCAAATTATTCGCGAGATACCCCGGTACTTTAGTTGAAATTCACAACCAAACTTAATGGAAATTAAATGATCTCAATGTTGTACCCGCTACTAAACTTTTATTTACAAAAAATACACCCACGCCAATTTTCGCGCGCTTTTTAACAGAACAAAGAAATTCATTTATTTCATGTAGAATTTGTAACCTAAAATAGCTGTACAGGACGCGTGCGAACCGTGTCAGATTAAATTTACGCATGTTGCAATACAACTGTCCTGATTGGGCGCTTATTTCATAAAATCTTTAAATAGAATCATATGCCGAAATTCATGTGATACTTTCGAAAATTTCATTTTAAAAATGGAAATCGTGCATATATTTGATTATCAAGAAATGGATAAAGATGGTAGAAGTTGCATGTATGTGATTGAGATATTTGACACGTTTGTATCGGGGAATCCAGCGACTCGGGTTAATACGAATTCTACAATCATTTATGAGTTCTCCGTGGCTTCAAACTGTTAATTGAATAATCAAACACTCAATTAACACTCCTTCAGGTGCGGTATCCTACAGCTAGGTGCGAACGCGTTTTTTTTTATACTTGGCGTTTAAAAAGACAGAAAACACTGTCATGGGCATGGGTGTAAAATACATAATTCATTATCACTTTTAAATGAAAGGGATCAATACAAACGTTTATGTTCAATTATTTGATTTTAAGCGAACACGATGAACACCGCGCTAGATATTATGGGTCCACGGTGATTCCCGGTGTTCTTATGGCAAACGGCCCCCGCGACATTTGATCTGAACACCCATCGCGGGGTTCATATTGGTAAGCGAACACAGTGAGATGAACACCGCGGCGAGTGGCATTTGTTTAAGTACACGGTGCTTGTACTGTATGCAGGGACATTTACTGTAATGTATTGATAGAATCATTACAGTAAAGGACTAAAGGTAAAAAAGTTAAACAAGCATTTCCTGATATTTACTCCTAGGCATATCGAAGACACAGAGAGAATGACAGCATGTCGAATTCTGGAACTGGAGAGTGATGTTAATGGAGTTGAGTGTAGTTTCTCTGGAACTGGAGAATGCTGTTGATGGAGTTGAGTGGAGTTACTCTTCAGTGCAGGTAGGAAATAACACATCCCACAATTGTCTTTACAAAAGCACACGGTACCTTAACCACATGACTTTTTATGTCCCCCACTATAGTAGTGGGGACATATTGTTTTTGCCCTGTCTGTTGGTTGGTCTGTTGGTTGGTTGGTCTGTTGGTTGGTTGGTCTGTTGGTTGGTTGGTTTGCGCCAACTATAACATTTTGCAATAACTTTTGCTATATTGAATATAGCAACTTGATATTTGGCATGCATGTGTATCTCATGGAGCTGCATATTTTGAGTGGTGAAAGGTCAAGGTCAAGGTCATCCTTCAAGGTCAGAGGTCAAATATGTGGCCCAAATCACTTATTTTATGAATACTTTTGAAATATTGAAGATAGCAACTTGATATTTAGCATGCATGTGTATCTCATGGAACTGCACAATTTGAGTGGTGAAAGGTCAATGTCAAGGTCATCCTTCAAGGTCAGAGGTCAAATATACAGTCCACTCTCGTTATCTCGAAGTCGGCGGGAACAAGAAAAAATATCGAGATAACGAGAGTTCGAGATATCCGATTCGGCGTTTTCAAAGAAAAAATGAGACGAAAATTTACCTTGTTTTTAGCATCTAAATACCTGCTAAGTGGTCTATCTAAAGCCGTCACCGTGTGGCATAATACTCTCTACCTGATATATACGCGTTTTTACGAGGTAAGATTAATTTTGCTATTTAATTGCTTAAGTATTACAAAATTGCATGAACACATGCGGTTATAATTGTTCTAAACTGTCGAGTAAACATCCGGTAATGTTTCTAATTAAAATAATGATGCAATTGACGTCCAATCAAGATGAGGGTTTTCCATCTGAACATGCGTAAATCACGTTCCGGAATACTGAACTGTACATGTACATTTTGTAGTTTGAAATATTCTTTCAAGTTAGCCATGATAATGAGTTTTGGAGAACAACATTCTGTAAATTTGCAACGGTTTATATACGCAAAAATATAACTCAATGCATTTTGGAATGTTGTTTGTAAAAACAAATAGTCTTTCGGCCTTTCGGCTTACTGTGTATTAATTGCAGTTAATATTGATGTTAAAAAGTGACAGTTAAAGTGACAGGCCTTACTCAAGTGTTAATCGCTAACGACATTATACATGTGTGATCAGTGATGCAATTAACGGATCAATTTCCTACCGCACAGTATGGGGAGCAGCCGGGCGAAGCGGGAGGTGAAGTATCAAAGACAATTTTCTCACCTTTTGCCGACTCTGAGGCAGTTATTCGCACTTCGAGATAAACCACAGTAAATACATGTAAAATCGGGACTGGGGACACAATTTTATATCGACATATCGAATTATTCGACATAACGGAAATCGAGATAAGCGATGTTTATTTATATAGACAAAGAAGGCAAAAAAATGGGACATTAAGCTTACTTCGACATATCGAGAATATCGAGATATCCGATGTCGAGATAACGAGAGTGGACTGTATGTGGCCCAAATCGCTTATTTTATGAATACTTTTGCAATATTGAAGATAGTTACTTGATATTTGGCATGCATGTGTATCTCATGGAGCTGCACATTTTGAGTGGTGAAAGGTCAAGGTCATCCTTCAAGGTCAAATATATGGGTCAAAATTGCTCATGTAATGTCACTTCTGCAATATTGAAGCTAGCAATTTTATATTTGAAATGCATGTGTATCTCATGGAGCTGCACATTTTGAGTGGTGAAGGGTCAAGGTCAAGGTCATCCTTCAAGGTCAAACGTCATATAGGGGGACATTGTGTTTTACAAACGCATCTTGTTAAGATAAGTGTTGGGAGAATGAAGCGCGACCCATATAACATGTTTAATGATTTCTTTTAAAATATTTCATAATTTTTAATGGGATAAAGTGGAGAGCCAGCTTATTCGTGTGAGTTTTCTATAGGTATCATGATCTTTTTAAACAAATAAGTGTGTTTTCAGTAAAGTGCAACCGCACGTTTGTAACATTGAGTCCACACATTGATAAGACATTTTTCTAACCGTTCGAACGCGCGGTTGCACTTTACTGAGAACATGCTTATTTGTTTAAAAAGATCATGATACCTATAGAAAACTCTTTCCAATGAGCGGGCTCTCCACGTTATCCCATTAAAAATGGTTAAATATTTTAAGAGATCCTTAAAAATGTTAACTGGGTCGCGCTTTATTCTCCCAACACAGATCCGAAAAAGTCATGTGGTATAGGCACCGTGAAACATGTGCTTGTAATTTTCCCTGGGCAGTATATTTAAACTTAATTAGTTTTTTAGCTCACCTCTCACGAAGTGACATGGTGAGCTTATGTGACCGTGTGATGTCCGGCGTCCGTTGTGTGTGCTAGGGTGTGTGCGTGCGTCCGTTTATCTTGATGAAATCTGGGTTGGTCATCTGGGGTCAAAAACTAGATCACTAGGTAAAAAACTAGGTCACATAATAGGTCAAATAATAGAAAAACCTTGTGTAGACAATAGAGGTCGCAGTTTTCATCCAATCTTTATGAAATTCTGTCAGAATGTTTATCTTGATGAAATCTGGGTTGGGATTGTATTTGGGTCATCTTTGGTCAAAAACTAGGTCACTAGGTCCAATAATCGAAAAACCTTGTGTAGGCAATAGATGTCACAGTTTTCATCAAATCTTCATGAAATTTGGTCAGAATGTTTGTCTTGATGAAATCTGGGTTGGGATTGTATTTGGGTCATCCTGGGGTCAAAAACTAGGTCAATAGGTCAAATATTAGAAAAACCTTGTGTAGACAATAGAGGTCACAGTTTTCATCCAATCTTTATGAAATTTGAATGTTTATCTTGATGAAAACTGGGTTGGAATTGTATTTGGTTAGTCAGGTGAGCGATTCAGGGCCATGATGGCCCTCTTGTTTTCCTTATGTGAGAATGGCCGTTTTTCAAAAATGTTCACAATTTCAAGAAGTTCGCAACTGAAATTTTCACAATTATTGAAAGTTCACGACTCAAATTTTCACAATTTTAGAAAGTTCGAGACTCATTTTTAGCTTATGTGACCACGTGATGTCCGGCGTCCGTATGTGCGTGCGTGCGTGTGTGCGTGTGTGCGTCTGTCAACAATTTGCTTGTGTAGACACTAGAGGTCACAGTTTTCATTCAATCTTTATGAAATTGGTCAGAATGTTTATCTTGATGAAATCTGGGTTGGGATTGTATTTGGGTCATCTGGGGTAAAAAGCTAGGTCACTAGGTCAAAATCTAGGTCAAATAATTGAAAAACCTTTTGTAGACTATAGAGGTCGCAGTTTTCATCCAATCATAATCTAATTTGGTCAGAATGTTTATCTTGATGAAATCTGGGTTGGGATTGTATTTGGGTCATCATGGGTCAAAAACGAGGTCACTAGGTCAAAAACTGGGTCAAATAATAGAAAAACTTTGTGAAGACAATAGAGGTCGCAGTTTTCATCAAATCTTAATGAAATTTGATCAGAATGTTTATCTTGATAGAATATGGGTTGGGATTGTATTTGGGTCTTCTGGGGTTAAAAACTAGGTCACTAGGTCAAAAAACTAGGTCAAATAATAGAAAAAACTTTGTGTAGACTATAGAGGTCGCAGTTTTCATTCAATCTTTATCAAATTTGGTCAGAATGTTTATCTTGATGAAATCTGGGTTGGGATTGTATTTGGGTCATCTGATGTCAAAAACTAGGTCACAAGGTCAAAAACTAGGTCAAATAAAAGAAAAAACCTTGTGTAGACAATAGAGGTCGCAGTTTTCATCCAATCTTTATGAAATTTGGTCAGATTGTATATCTTGATGAAATCTGGGTTGGGATTGTATTTGGGTCATCTGAGGTAATAAAATGGTCACTAGGTCAAATAATAGAAAAACCGTCAACAATTTGTGTAGACAGTAGAGGTCACAGTTTTCATCCAATCTTTATGAAATTTGGTCAGAATGTTTACCTTGATAAAAACTGGGTTGGGATTGTATTTGGGTCATATTGGGTCAAAAACTATGTCACTAGGTAATAAACTAGGTCACTAGGTCAAATAAAAGAAAAACTTTGTATAGACAATAGAGGTCGTAGTTTTCATCCAATCTTTATCAAATTTGGTCAGAATGTTTATCGTGATGAAATCTGGGTTGGGATTGTATTTGGGTCATCATGGGTCAAAAACTAGGTCAATAGGTCAAATAATAGAAAAACCTTGTGTAGACAATTGAGATCGCAGTTTTCATTCAATCTTTATCAAATTTGGTCAGAATGTTTATCGTGATGAAATCTGGGTTGGGATTGTATTTGGGTCATCATGGGTCAAAAACTAGGTCAATAGGTCAAATAATAGAAAAACCTTGTGTAGACAATTGAGGTCACAGTTTTCATCCAATCTTCATGAAATTTGGTCAGAATGTTTGTTTTGAAGAAATCTGGGTTTGCGATTGTATTTGGGTCATCATGGGTCAAAAACTAGGTCAATAGGTCAAATAATAGAAAAACCTTGTGTAGACAATTGAGGTCACAGTTTTCATCCAATCTTCATTAAATTTGGCCAGAATGTTTGTCTTGAAGAAATCTGGGTTTGCGATTGTATTTGGGTCATCTGGGGTCAAAAACTAGGTCACTAGGTCAAAGTTTAAAAAACCTTGTGTAGGCAATAGAGGTCACAGTTTTCATCCAATCTTTATGAAATTTGGTCAGAATGTTTATTTTGATGATTGTGATTGTATTTGGTTAGTCAGTTGAGCGATTCAGGGCCATCATGGCCCTCTGGTTACACAATTATAACACTTAGCAACTCATTTTTTCACAAAAAAGAGGGGTCAAGGCTGTTTCACAAAAACAGGAAAGAAAGCCCTTTAAGTGTTTGCGTTTAGTTGTCATTAGCTCGGCTGTTTTCGGAAAAACCCGAGGTATTGTCATAGCCAGCTCGTCTTCCGCCGTGCTGAAACCTTGACATTTTCCTCCGCTAACATCAAAGTGCTTCCACCTACAACTTTGAAACTTCATATATAGATGCACCTTGTTGAGTTTTACACGCCACAGGTGGTAAGCGTGTGGCTATGATATTAATCAGTGAAAACATCATTTTGAATGATAAATAATCATATTATAACGAAAAATTAACTTTTCAGGAATTTTGTTTTTCGCTATCAAATATATATATATATATATATAACAAGGTATACAACTCAAAATCATCCAAAAACGGGTGGAATAAGACAGAGATCGTGAAAATCGCTGCAAAATTGATGAAGGAATGGCAGTTCAAAACGATGCACCCCGTTTTCGGATGATTTTGAGTTGCATACATGTTGTACCTTGTTATATATACATATTTGATAGTGAATTTTTTTTCAGAAAAGTTAATTTTTCGTTATAATATGATTATTTATCATTCCAGGGTTTTTTTTGGCCCGATTTTATAGCCGAAATTCGGCTATGTTCCCAATCCCAAAAAGTATACTTTGTTCCCAAAATGTGGCAAAAAATTCCCAATTTCAAAAAAAAATTTTTTTTTTTTTTTTTTTTTTTTTTTAGAAAGAAGTCTAATGTGTATTTTATCTCAATTTTAATTCAATAACATGTAACAAAGTATTATATGATTTTGTTCTTTTAATTAGAATGATTATAAAGGGTTATATCTAATTTAGTATTTCCCTAATCAGTGGACTTTTGTGTGAAAAAAAGGCTAATGAATTTATTTTCCCAATTTCATGAAAATGCGGATAAAATTCCCAATTCCAAAGCCATGGGCTATCTTCCCAAAAAGTGGAAAAAAAACCCTGCATTCAAAATGATGTTTTCACTAAAATATAGCCACACGCTAACCATCTGTGATACACGCCACACCCATTTTTGGGTCTCTAGGTCAAAGGTCAAGGTCACTGTGACCTCTTAAACAATATTTAAAAAAAATCCGTCTTAATGAGAATGCATGCATATTTATTTGTTACCATTACATTATTTAGATCAAGGTTCCAATCATACATCTATGTAAGAGGGTACATTATAATATTGTTTTTTTTTTAATTGCATGTTATACAATTACAACAATTACAATTTAATAATATGTTTGAAAATTAACATAATGTTACTTAAAAAATTGAAAACTTAAAAGAAACAACAGCCATTGATTCCTGTTTCTGTGCTACATATCTAGTTTTTAACATATGCAAACAATTCAATATAAAGTGTTACTCAATTTTACAGCAACTTATTGCCTCTATTATGATTTCAATGTTTCTTATTGATTACTTTCTGTGTAGGCTCAACTAGTCTGGCTCCCCCTAGCACCATCCAGACTATGTTGGACACATTGAGGTCTGTTCATTCTCTCCTGTATAGGCACACCTAGTCTGGCTCCCCATGCACCATCCAGACTATACTGGACACATTGAAGACTGTTCATTCTCTCCTGTGTAGGCACACTTAGTATGTCTCCCCCTGCACCATCCAGACTATACTGGACACATTGAAGTCTGTTCACTCTCTCCTTTGTGTAGGCACACCATGTCTGGCTCCCCCTTTCACCATCCAGACTACTGGACACATTGAAGTCTGTTCGCTCTCTCCTGTATAGGCACATCTAGTCTGGCTCCCCCTTTCACCATCCAGACTATACTGGACACATTTAAGACTCATTCTCTCCTGTGTTGGCTTACCTAGTCTGGCTCCACCTAGCACCATCCAGACTATACTGGACACAAATAAGACTGTTCATTCTCTCCTGTATAGGCACATCCAGACTATACTGAACACGTTGAAGTCTGTTAATTTTCTTGTGTGTTGGCTCACCTAGTTTGGCTCCCCTGTGCACCATCCAAAGTCTGTTAATTCCATCCTGTGGAGGATACCTAGTCTGCCTCCCCCTTGCGCCATCCAGACTATACTGGGCACATTGAAGTCTGTCCATTCCCTGCAGTGTAGATACACCTAGTTTGGCTCTCTCTAGCTTTATCCCTATACTGGACACAATGAAGTCTGTTTATTCCTGTCGTGTAGGCACACCTAGTCTGGCTTCCTCTAGCACCATCCAGTATATACTGGAGATATCAAAGCCTGTTCATTCTCTTTTATTGGCATATCTAGCTAGTCTGGCTCCTTCTAGCACCATCCAGACTATACTGGACACATTGAAATCTGTTTATTCTTCTTTATAGGCACACCTAGTCTGGCTTCCTTCATAACGACCCATACTATACTGGAACCATTGAAGTGTGGAGACCTACTGATGACTGCAGCAGAAGTGAGTTTGGAAGCCAACCCCACCCACTTGGAGACTTCTAGACACTGGTAGGACATGCTCATCGATAAGAGGAACTTATTCAATTAGATTTTCATCTTATTGTTAGCAACAAGACATTTTTACTGATTGGACATGTATACTTGCAGTCAATATTTAAAATCGTACAACAGCATTAGACTTGATGAACGAAGTGTTGAAAGACGATGGCTATAATGATTTAATTCATCATAGTGACATTAATCAGAACCCATATAATGACAATCATATATCAAACTGGCACAACGTTATTCTAGTCTTTCATTAGTCTGTTACATAATTAGAAATCAAAGCAATGTTTTTTGCATAAAAGTTTAATTCTAAATTAGGATGAATAATTGCTTAAGGTGAAATTTTGTGATCAGTGTATTTCTGGCGTCATGGTTTGTGCATCCTGTGTCATGTCCTGTTAACTTACAACTCGTTACATCTCTTGAGGCCACCGTTTTGGCTCAATCTTGATGTTTATGTTGACTATATACTATAGGTTATTTAAATCGGGGTCAGGGCTTTTTTTCCTGACTGTGAAGCGGCCCTGGCCCCTCACTTTGTGAAAAAATGAGTCACGAATTTGTAAAAATTGTGAAAAATTCAGTCACGAACTTTTCAAATTGTGAAAAATTGAGTCGCGAACTTTTAAAAATTGTGAAAGATGAGTCGCGAACTTCTTAAAATTGTGAAATTCAAAGTTCAATGCATGAGTATAGTTAAAGCATGTTAAACAATTGAAAATTATCAAAATTTCCTTAAATAATGCAATGAAGGCATATTTTTATTCTATAAATACTGTATTTGATACAATAACAACACATATACATATATCTGATTTGCAAAACATTCATGTACCAAATGCAACTAAAATACCTGGTCCCAACACTTCTTTACCACAGGAATAACATTTATAAACATAGAACATTTCAAGGGCACATAACTCAGACTTGTTCTGGACTTTACAGCTTTAGAACTCTGTTCTTTTTACTCTTGAAAATGTCAATAAATCTCTCAATATCTGAAGAGGAAAATTCCTTCTTAATGATAATTTTCATGTTCTGTGAGCCTGACCCTCGCCAGTGCATGATGATCTCCCTGAGAGGTTGTCATTTGATCTGAAACATAAGGTATACATTGAACGACAGTACTTTTGTAAGAAATGTAAACAAGTTATTTTATTTTTCACATTTTTTCACCAAAGCATAAATAGACTACATACAAAGTTTGAATCATGAATATGCGTCATGAATATGCATTTAAATTAAGAAAAAATATATGAAGGGACCACATTATTACTTTAACCAAGATTTACAATCGTAAACAGATACGAATAACAAGTCTCGGTCATCAATACTAGAGGACGTTTTGACTAGGGGCCGTTTTGACTAGCTTCCATCAATACATAAGCCGCGGCAGATGCTTTCACTTTTATCAAATGACTTTCCCAATAATGTTACCAATGTGCATGTTTCAAAACTTACCCTTCTGTAGAAAGCTTTTGTTTCTTCACTGTTATCCCAAATTTCAATAAATCGGGATTATTTTGCATTTTTAGCAGCTCACCTGATTGCTCAGGTGAGCTTTTGTGACCTGTCTTTGTCCATCGTCTGTCCGTCCGTCCGTCCGTCTACATTTGTTCGTAAACACTCTAGAGGCCACATCTATTGTCCGATCTTCATGAAACTTGGTCAGAAGCTTTGTCCCAATGAAATCTCGATCGATTTGTTTTCTTGATATGACAGTTGAGTTCGAAAATGGTTCCGGTCAGTTGAATAACCTGGCTGCCGGGGGGGGGGGGCAGTTTTCTTATATTTATATAGTAAAAAAATCTTGTGAACACTCTATAGAAGTCACATTTTTTGCCCAATCATCATGAAACTTGGTGAAAAGATTGGTTTTATATACATCACATAATTAATGCGATAATTATTGCTCTTAGATTGTCCTAATTTTCATTTTATTAGATCTATACAAAATCCTTGTAAACACTCTAGAGGTCACAATTGTGTTTCAGATTTTATGAATCTTGGTCATTATATTTATTTTTGTAAGCAGAGTTTGATGTTTGGTAATGGGGGTCAACTCAAATTATAGGTCACCAGGTCAAATCCTACAAAAACAAAAACACTCCATATGCCAGAGTTTTGGTTCAATAATGATGAAACTTGACCAGGATGTTTGTCTGGACAATATCTAGGTCAAGTTTGATGTTTGGTAAAGATTGAATGAACCCACTCCTCTCAGGTGAGTGAACTAGGGCCAAGATGTCCCTCTTGTTTTAATTTTCTTCGTGTAGTAACGAGGGTTCCGCGTCGCCAATTTTTATGCCTCCGGATCGAAATATCAGGGATATATTGTTTTTGGCCTGTCTGTCATTGTATGTGTGTGCGTGTCCCAAAACTTTAACCAAAACTTTAACCTTGGTCATAACTTTTGCAATATTCAAGACAGCAACTTGATATTTGGCATGCATGTGTATCTCATGGAGCTGCACATTTTGAGTGGTCAAGGTCAAGGTCACCCTTCAAGGTCAAAGGTAAAAAAAAACAAATTCAAAAACTTTACCAAAATGAAAAAATTAAACGAGACTTACATTGGTTAAGTCGATGTTTAAATGTTATTCTATGAGTCATAGACTCACTGGAGGGATTAAATGAGATTGTGCGGTGCATGCGTAGATCAGGCTTTAAAGAAATTTTGTCATTATAATCCATAAGAAAGTCTTGGTTCAATAAATCTAACGACTAAGTGTACAACTTGCTGTTCTAAAACCTTTACCAAATATGTGTGGGTAGGGGGGAGGCATTTAATCCCTCCAGTGAGTCTATGACTCATAGAATTACATTCAAACATCAACTTAACCAAGGTAAGTCTCGTTTAATTTTTAATTTTTATTTCGTCATATCACTGTCAGTCTTAAATGAGATTTCAAAGCTGATAATGACAAAATTAACCATGCAATACAGTACTTACATGTACTCTAATGATGTTACTGTAAAACTACATTTTCAAACACTGAATCGTCTTCAATGTTTAACGAATAGTACTTTTTGAATGTAGAATCTGCTGTCCAACCAGCACGCTTAATTATAACACTAATTGGCACATTGTTGTCTCTAGCTTTTGATGTTGATGCACTCCTGACACTGTGAGCACCATAAACTGTTACATCAATCCCCGACTTAATCATGACTGTCCGTATCCAACGTGATACTGTGTCTCTAGAAACAGGCCCATGCGGCCTAATATACATGTACAAATGTAGCTGATTAACAGTTTCTTATTTGTGGATGGTCCGACTTTCTTAGTTTGACTTTAATACTCTTTTATAACAGTACATATACAAAGCCTCCTATCTGGAGGGTAACATTTTAACAATAGAACTGAATAATCAAAGCCTGACCGGCTTTGTTTTAACAATGCAGGGCTAGCGCTGGCCCAAAATATCGTTGAGCCACCCAGATCTAGGGGGGTCCGGGGGCATGCCACCCCCCCCCCCCCATGGAAATTTTTTGGATCCTAGATTGTCTGTGGTGTGTTTTGGGCCTATTGCCAACCAGTTTTCGTTTGTTTCAAATAACAATATATACTATAGATTTTTATGCCCCCCTTCGAAGAAGAGGGGGTATATTGCTTTGCTCATGTCGGTCGGTCTGTCGGTCCGTCCACCAGGTGGTTGTCAGACGATAACTCAAGAACGCTTTGGCCTAGGATCATGAAACTACATAGGTACATTGATCATGACTCGCAGATGACCCCTATTGATTTTGAGGTCACTAGGTCAAAGGTCAAGGTCACGGTGACCAGAAATAGTAAAATGGTTTTTGAATGATAACTCAAGAACGCATACGCCTAGGATCATGAAACTTCATGGGTAGATTGATCATGACTTGCAGATGACCCCTTTTGATTTTGAGGTCACTAGGTCAAAGGTCAAGGTCACGGTGACCCAAAATAGTAAAATGGTTTCCGGATGATAACTCAAGAACGCATACGCCTAGGATCATGAAACTTCATGGGTAGATTGATCATGACTCGCAGATGACCCCTATTGATTTTGAGGTCACTAGGTCAAAGATCAAGGTCACGGTGACCCGAAATAGTAAAATGGTTTTCGGATGATAACTCAAGAAGGCATACGCCTAGGATCATGAAACTTCATAGGTAGATTGATCATGACTTGCAGATGACCCCTATTGATTTTGAGGTCACAAGGTCAAAGGTCAAGGTCACGGTGACCCGAAATAGTAAAATGATTTTCGGATGATAACTCAAGAACGCTTTTGCCTAGGATCATGACACTTCATAGGTACATTGATCGTGACCCGCAGATGACCCCTATTGATTTTCAGGTCACTAGGTCAAAGGTCAAGGTCACAGTGACAAAAATCATATTCACACAATGGCTGCCACTACAACGGACAGCCCATATGGGGGGCATGCATGTTTTACAAACAGCCCTTGTTCATATTTCTTTTAATGACAACAAGCACATGTCACATATCATAATATACATCACATCACAATTTTCATAGTAATAGAGATATTTTCATACAGCACATTTTTAACAACATGATGAATGGCATGTGAAATACAAGCATACATTTCATTCACAAAATACATTGCAAACAAATCCTGCTATATACAGAGAACAAAGTCATGACATGTATCATTATTATTTCATTATTATTCTGCGCTGTTTTTTTTTACCAGCCCACAATTTGTAGATCACTTTAAAGTCAACATCTTTGCAGTCTTTTCCTTCAATTGAGATTTTCATGAGATGTTCCAAATTTTTTACAGTCAAACAATTTCTAAGATCAGTTTTGATTACAGTCTGCCTACTGAACCCTCGTTCACAATGAACTGTAGACACTGGGGATTCTAACCACCTTTTGGCAGCTTCTGCTGATGCTGGATAGGAATGGACATTTTTAATTGCCAAATTTGCAGCAGAGTGTTTGTCAGTCACTGACTTGTTTCCAGAATTATGGCTGGTTCTTGCAAAATTGGCAAAGCAAAGCAGTTCAGACTGTGAGCCTTCAATTCCTACAGTACCTAAGTAGTGAATGAATCGAAGTGTACAACAAATTGTGATTTTTCTTTAATTAACTTATTTACACTCAACAAATGAACTGTCTGGGATCGAGCGGCATTCGTTAATGCAATCAACATGACTAATTTTAGAGTCAATTCCTTCAATGACAGGTGTTTCACTGGCGAAAGTGATTTCAGATATGTTAGTACGTTTTGAACATCCCAAGTCTTGGTGTACCTAGATTTTCAGGGCCGCAAATTAAATACTCCTTTCATGAATCTAATAACCACTGGGTGAGAACCTGCTGGAACGTTTTCAAGTCTTAAAAACAATGACAAAGCTCCTCTGACTGTATTAAGGGTACTGTATCCTACTCCGCGCTCAAATTCTTTAGTCAAAAACTCCACTACGTCCTTTATAGAAACCGAAACTGAATCAATTTTGCACTTGTCACAATACCGAAACCATCTTGATATATATACGTCTGATATTGTTTTTGGGTTCCGGATCGCCATGAAGACAAGAGTATTTTGGTTGCCCTTCTAGAAAAACCTTGACATCTGAACGATTCCCGGACACTAGACATGCAATTAAAACTAGGTCTTTTGCCAGCGGATGGGTTTGATCTGAGTTTGGTAGATTTAGAACTTTTTTGGTTGCCGGAAAAATGAAGGGCTCCTTTATAATCATCCCCATTAGTTTTGAAAACCAAGTTTGTGTTGGCCACAGGGGTGCTATTATCAAACACCTGGCTCTGTCTCAGGAAATCTTATGAACGCATCGTCCCAGCATGCTGAAAGGAGGAAACAAATAAGAGCCCGAAAATACACTCCAATCAGTTGTAAATGCGTCTACCAAATAAGAATTTGGTTCAGGCTTCCAAGAGCAAAAAACTGGCAACTTAGCATTTAGCCTTGTTGCAAACAAATCAAATTCCGGTTTTTCAAAAGTTTTAAAGAGTGATTGAAATCAAATGTTAAATTAAGTTACAATAAACCAGCCAGTGTAATCCGCAATGGCTGACTGCACAGGCTAATATATGTATGTATTATTTAATATTAAACAAACACTAATATGAAATAATAAATAAAAAATAAACATTGAAAGAGTCAATGAAATCAAATGTTAAATTAAGTTTCAATTAACCAGCCAGTGTATCCGGCAATGGCTGACTACACAGGCTAATTTATGTATATACTATTTAATATTAAACAAACACTAATATGAATAAATAAATAAAAAATAAACCTTGAAAGAGTCAATGAAATCAAATGTTAAATTAAGTTACAATTCACCAGCCAGTGTATCCCGCAATGGCTGACTACATAGGTAATTTATTTATATATTATTTAATATTAAACAAACACTTATATGAAAAAAAAAACCTTGAAAGAGTCAATGAAATCAAATGTTAAATTAAGTTACAATTAACCAGCCAGTGTATCCAGCAATGGCTGACTACACAGGCTAATTAATGTATATATTATTTAATATTAAACAAACACTAATATGAATAAATAAATAAAAAATAAACATTGAAAGAGTCAATGAAATCAAATGTTAAATTAAGTTACAATAAACCAGCCAGTGTATCCCGCAATGGCTGACTCCACAGGCTAATTTATTTATATATTATTTAATATTAATCAAACACTAATATGAAAAAAAAAAGGATATTTCTTGTTTATAAATATATTTGATAATAAACACTAATATTAATCAAAGCACTGAAAGTACTGGTGGATTATTGACATGAAATCTCACAACGTGGCCCTGATTCAAAAGGAAACTAAGTTCATTTAGAAAAACATTCAAGTTTCTGAACCCTGTCTTCGCCACTGCGATGTTTAGTGTGTTACTAGTCTCGGACCAGCTGGTGAAGAACACGTATTTTACTTACGCGCGTTTGCGTGCTGCTGCATACACAGAAGAGGCTTTTGTGGCACGCTCATGTAAATCTTTATTTTGATTTGACCATGTGAGCTAGTTTTTGACCCCACAAGACCCAGATTCGAACTAGTTCAAAGTATCATATGAGGCAAATTGACCAAGTATCATGAAGATTGGATCAAACTTGTGGCATTTACAGTGGGTTATAATATTTTTAAAGATTTGACTCTTAGGCCTAGTTTTTTTTTACCTCATATAACACAGATTTCATAGACAAACATTTTGACCAAGTTTCAGAAAGATTGGATTAAAATTGTGCCTCTGTGGTTGTTAGGATTTTCTAAGATTTGACCCGGTGACCGAGTTTTTGACCTCTACCCACATTCCATTTTTGTCTAGATTGCATAGACAAACATGCTGACCAAGCTTGGACCGAAACTGGCATCTAGTGGTAATGAGCTAAAATGAATTTTATCAAACTCTTGACCTTACGCAGCGGATTGCCTTACATGTGATACAAGTTTAGTAGTGGACCACCAAGGGATAAGATTTGACCTAGTTCTCAACTCTTGATGCATATCCAATCGTAATCAGAGACGAACATTCACATGAAGTATTATGAAGAAGTAATCAAAACTGTGGCCAAGTGTGTATGCAAGAAAATTGCTGACAGACAAATTGGTATTACAAAAATTCACCATGACAACTAAGTCGGATGAGCTTTAATTTAGGTTGGCTGGTCGGATTTTAATATATGCTTAAGTGAGTCAACAAAGTGAGCTAGTTGAAATGGGGAAGGGGTTTATAAAACATGAACACAAAGAAATATACATAAACTTTAATATAAAAGTAAAACAATAAATGAAACAAGATGGGATTTCAGGTATTTCTGATGGTTTAACAATTTGACACAATAGTCACCATGAGTACAAGGCAAGTGATATATAGACACAAACTTAAACTATTTGTGCAACTTGCATCAGGTTTGAACAAGCACCAGAGAATCAAATATAACAATCAAAGTATTTGTAGTATAAACCCATATAGAATTGTGAAACTTCACATTGTAAAAATCAAACTTTTTTTATATTGCATGTGGTATTCAAAGAGACATTTTTTTTCAATTCTAGAAGACGTACATAAAATATCATGTGTACATGTACCACTCTATAAGGTATGTCCAGGAAAGTGAGAAAAAATAATCAACTAATTCAACTGCAAATATTGTTAGTGAAGTATTAGTGGTCAAAATCTCACTTTGAACTGGAGCATGTCGAAGAAGTTTAATATACAATGATTATAAAAAACAAAGACGAAAATGGAACTAAATCAAATGTGCATCTAAATAAATGAAACACTATATGCACATGTACCTCTGTAAAGTAATGCAAAAACAATTAAGCGACTAATGCAACTTCAAATATTTTAAAGTTAATAATGAAGCATTAATGGCCAAAACCTCCTTAAGACTAGAGTGTCTCAAAAGGGCCGGTTTAAAGAGTTAAACATGAACAACGATTTACAAAACAATAACACAGAAATGTAACAAAATATGTACATGGACAAAACTGTTAAACATTACGTGTTTTGGGAAATCTGACCTGGCTGTGTGTAATGTAAAACAAGAGTCTATGGTGTCGTTATTGTTCCATGGTCTCTGATCGCATTTCCCAAAACCAACACAATGTCACAAGTATGAAGCTGGTGGTTAAACAACAATGTTGTGAAACTGAAGGGACTGGACTCCAGAGAACTGTATAGCAAAAATAAAATGAAATTGCCAAAGTTATTTTTTTCTGGTTTTGTTGCATGCATTAACATTTACAGTACTGATGTATTGCAAGCCTATTGAAACAAAAAGCAAATGGTTCTATAATGACAAATGCCTTTTCATTGATGTGGCATTGGTGCATAAGTTAGCTTTTGGAGTGTAAGGTTCTCCAAAGAGTTTGATCCAGAATTCCAACTAAATTGTTTTGTTTCTTTCAAATTAATGGTCTTTTCACATATATATTGTTAGTCATAAAAAAGTAGTACATTTGAATACAAACTTTTTTCCAAGCAATCTGGAGTTCATCATCTTCTAAAGAATCCAAAATAAAATCATAGCAAAAACACTTTCATGCAATATAAATATTGGACTAACTTACTACTATCGTGCGACATCACTGATGCCTACCAGGGAAAATTGTTTACTACATGTAAGGTGTAAAAAAAGCTGTTTGTTTCTGGTAACCCTCCCCCGCATAATTTTTTTACCCCTCCCCTTATCTTTTTATTGACTTTTTTGGAGGAAAAAATGCCTAAAAATGAGATTGTTTGTGTAAAATCAATCAATAAAAAAAAAAGTTAAAAATACCCCCATACCTATTTAGTTTTTGCAATGTTACCAGAAACAAACAATTTTTTTGGCCTAATTACCAGCAAATTGAAAACAGCACCAGACCACCTTCAAAGGTTGAAACAAATAAAACAATTGCCTGAGCAAAATAATGAACTAACACTACATGTGTATTTTCATTGAGCTAGTGTGACGGTTCTTGCAAGAACATTTAGCAAGAACATTTAATAAAGTAAAAATATATATTGAAGTGTCATTTTCCTATCTTGTTTATTGCATATATGCAACTTTCCACCATGTAATTTTACATGCAACTTTCCACAATGTAACTTTTATAAATGATGATGAGATAAAGTGGTAAAACCTTAGGGAAGGTATGACTTGCAAAGATTACCAAAGAGTGAATTCTGATATCGAGGCTGACATGGATTTCAAACAATGATTAAATATTCAGTTTATCTTAAAACACAACTTGCTTGCATATATTGACCAGTAATTGAAATAAATTGAATATGTTCCTTTTTTTCAAGATGTTTTTAGTAGAAATTGAGTGGTCAACTGAACAAATATGACAAGAACAGAAAAAACAAAACATTATGCCTTTCAACTATTGTACAGGTAAGTGAGATCAGCAATGAAATTGCACAAAGAATGACTAGCCATTCAGAGTCAGTCGAGTAGTGCACAAGTTAGGCTTTCACATTAACATGGGTGAAAGTACAAAATATTGAAAAACCAGAAAAGTATGAAATGGCGGTACTTTCAATAGTAATTACTTAAGAAAAGTAAAAAAATTGCCTTTCAAAAAACCTGAACTTCAGGCATGTCTGAAAACTTTCACCCAAGCATTAAGGCCTCCTCGATCAGCTCCAGGCTCACGATATCCGGCCCTTGCGAAGTTATGTGCACTTGCAAGCCTGCTGCAGATGCCTCCTCAATGTCTTCGTCCCCAACTAACCCCTGCATCATGACCACAGGCACTTTCACTTCAGTGTCATCATCCAATAGGAGATCGACTGTAGCACCGTCGACACAAGCGCCAACAACAACCACATCGCGTTCAGACACTGGCACTTCAGTTTTCTGAAGGATATAAATGCATCATGGATGTAATTGTATTGCATACAAGTACAATTCCTATAACTCAGTTCATTGACAAGATAAGATATATTGCAGTTTCTTGTTGAATTGGTGAAACCTGGGTCAGGCCAATTTTAATCCCAGGGGCATTATTTGAACAATATTTGTTGGGAATCACTAGATGATGCCTTTAAAAAAATATGAAAGATTTGGCCTCTTGCTTTCAGTCATTTTGTAAGCTTTCCCTATTGTAATTCATTTTTAAAACTATGGGTCTCTGGGATGGGGCCAATTGACGTATCGTGACGCTACGCGCACTGTGTTTTTAGGGAGACTACTCTAACGTTATTGTCTGAGCAGGAAAACAGTACGGCAGATTTTTGTAAATTGTGCTTAGAGACAGGGGAGGTAATAGAAACACTCGCCCGCGAAAATACTAAAATACCCAAAAAGAACAAAAACCAACCTTGTTTCAGTGAACAAGCCCTCCTAATTTGAGAAATTAAATGTATTATGAATACTCTTCAAGGGTAAAAAGGTGCGAATGTCGGACCAGCAGCGCCGGGCTGAAGACTATCGATTTTTTTCATTGGCTGATTAATGGCTGATTAAGCACAGTGCGCATATATCGCGATACGTCAATTGTGACCACGGGATGATGCCACTTTTTGCAATACGGTTGTTTGCTAAGCAACTTTTAGCGCTAAACAAAATCCTGACCAAAATTAAGGCATACTTTGATTATATATTGAAAGATGGACTGGTTGGTGGTGTTGGTTATGTTAGCTCCATGTGGAAGGAATAAATGATACCTAATTTTAAGTAAATGCCTTTACAGTTGCTAAGGAATAAATCTGAGGAAAGCTGTCCAACAAAGACAATGAATGACAATAACTTGAACAGAGATTATCATGATATCCCTATGTTCAATCTTGATTAGACTTGAAAACAAGCAGGATGTTAAATTACCTCAATTTTCGTTCTAGCAGTAGTGGACAGGCTTGTTGAACCATTGTAATGGTTGACTATGACGTCTGTGACACGGATGTAGTCACCTGGCCTCACATCTGCAGCGGCAGCGGCCCTCCACAGTGTGACATTGCAGTTGGAGGTGGAGTCTTCCACCTTCACCACCTTGATGGTGACCTCTTCATCATTGACCCGAATGGTCCGGGGTGCTTCCTCCTAAAACAGCATAGTAGCAATAAATAAGAAACCTGAGGGGCCAGTTATGTTTATATTAGTTTATATAATACAGGTTACCTGAGAGGAAAGAGGACCTCCAAAAGATGCTACAAAAAAAAAATGAAAATTATAGGACTTCGGCCTATGAAAAAATTGTTAAATTGACATTATTGAAACTCCTGTATGTACCCCCATGACCTAATTAACTAATCAACAGACCAGAACAACCTTAAGGAGAGTTCTAAGCAAGGAATATTCCTATGAAGTTTTATCAATTTTTTGCCAAGCCATTTAGGAAGGGAAGCCGTTCAAAGAAATTGTTGAGGACGACAGATGACAATGACGGACACCATACTTGTTCACTTAGGCTTGGAAACTAGGACGACAGATAACAATGACGGACACCATACTTGTTCACTTAGGCTTGGAAACTATCAGCTCTGTGTGGATTTTCACTGTGCGGGCAAAATCCTGAAATCAGCTTATCTGGGCAAAGGATAATGTTTCTTATAACCCTGAATGACTTGCTAAAACCAAGGTTTTCCCAGTATTACCTGCAGAGCCAGGAAGTACAACTAAAACCTATATTTTGTAAGGAAGTTCTTATTTGGATATTCAATTAATGAAATATTGCAGAGATTCGATGTTTGTATTAAATATCAACAACTGTATAGTCAAGGTACAATTTCTTGTACAAATGTATTCAAATACAAGACATAAATGTAATACCATACAGCCTGAGTTAAAACGCAAAGTATTGTTGGGAGTGTTATACCTGAACAATCTTCCCCACCACGCTGTTTTTCTGTTTTGATGGAGATGATAGTGCCGTTGCTATTGGCACATCTGCTGCCGGCAGAGGGTTGAGAAGGGTGGTCCCCTCGTCCGTGTGGCTGGCTGGGTGGCTTACAGCAGCCGTTGCAAATACCTTCGACTTTTCTGTCATAACGATATACGGTTGTCGTGCATCGGTCTTCCGGATGACTTCTCTCATCGCTATGGATGATCCAACCTGGACAACAGACACATGTTAATTTTAGTTACGCCAATAAAAGATAGGGTTGATAAGTTGACATTTTTAAGATAAAGCTTAATTTACAAACAAATTGCAATCTGTTTGTGTAGCAAACAATTCAAAGACATTACTAATAATTGTAGTCTCTGGTATTGCGTGTCCAAATTAAATTTACGATAAGACCTTCAACAAATCTGATATTTATAATAACTAAGGTCAATATCCTCAAAGGAATGTAACTTAGGCGTTAACAAGTGTTTGTCACAGAACGTTGCAATGTCGCCAAAATGGCATTGTCACAAAATCCACTTGTCAAATTTTGTCTTCTTCTATGCAAGTAGTATCGATGCCAGATTAAACAGTTCAAACTAGTAACTTGGCCATTTCAAAATGAGTCCAAGTCCAAAATGAGGTCAATTCAAGTTCAAATGAGGTCATGTGATGTGGGTATGTGATAAGCGATCCAATACAACATCACTGCAAGTATCAAAGCTTTGGGTTAACCGAGAATGTGGCCACTTTGAACCAAGCGAAACTGTACATTGGAGAAATATTTTTACAAAAATATACAGATAGGCAAACAAACATGATTAACAAAATGAAATAAAAAACGAAACCATTTTTTTGGCCTGAGCAATCTTTTGTTACCTACATGATCAAGAAACGGACAGAATGCAAGATGACTCCCAACAATGAAACAAACCATGGCAAACTTATGCTTGGCGTGGTTACAAATAAGGTAGTTGACATACCTTGAGTCGTCCAAACAGGTTGGACGCATAGCAGACCACTCGAACCACTTTACAGCCGTCGCTGACGGCACACGCCAACACCTTTCGCTCTGTGCCATCCTTCCCTCTGAATGTGGACGGCTCTTCATCCACCGCCACAATGCACACCCTCATAGGTGTCTTGTATGGGCCAGACGCCCGATTTCCAAAAGCTAGTCCAATAGACATCTGCAAATAATAATAATAGTATAAAGATCCATAAATCAGAGTGCATTGGCACTGTTACTCACAAAAACAAATATTCAAACAAGAAATATTTAGCAACAAGACTTTTAAAATATACACACGTTATCTATCAGGGCAAATGCATGATATAAAATAAAAAACAAAATACATGTAGTTATTTGTACAATTCCAGTTGGTATAGAAAACAAAAACCAATATATACAACAATATACAAAATGTGTTAAGATTTGGCTAGCGCTGCTGCATGGTTCTATACTTCACTCTGTGTAAATGCAAGATATAACGGCTTATGATCAGAGTAGTAGGTCTCCAACACGCCAAAGTCCTTCAAGCAACTTTCTTGCAAACTGGTGTAAATGTGATCAAGACAGCTGCCATATTCGGTTGTTGGAGAATCAATCAGCTGCTTCAAACCAAGAACTTCACTAAAAAGTTTCGCAATCCTTCCACGGTCTGGATAATTGAAATTGAAATCACCCATTAACACAAGCTTCATGTTATCATTAAGGAAGTCACAAAAAAGTGCTGATGCCCTGTCTCCAAACACAGATAAGAAGTCTGAAAAATTTGCAATAGAGGCAATGTTTGGTGGACAGTACACAAAACATAGTAAAATGTCATTTGGCAAATACAAAACAGCACACTCTATACCTGATATTGTTTGGAATGAGGAGTGACTAACTTCAACACCCTGTCTATAGTAAACAGCAAGACCATGTGCAGACTCACCATGGTCTGAAGACAAAACATCAAACCCATCAATTTCAAAATTCTCACCAAGTTCACCAGAAAGCCTGGTTTCGACAAATCCAACTATATCCGCACACAACATGTTATGCTCTTGTTTCACATCACCAATGTGCTTTCTTAAAGATCTACAGTTTTGGAAACAGACTTTCATTACACTGTCACCGTAAGAATGCAAATCTGGCAAAGACTCCACTATCTGCTTCTGTGTCCTAAGTCTGACCATCTCTGCTTCAACAGCAGTGGAAATGCTGATTTTCTTCCAATTTGATTCCAATATATGGATGCCTGATAGACTACTCATTCTACTAAGGCCAACATAGTGGATATGATCTATTTTTCGTTTGCCAAAATGCAAAACTCCACTCTTGATGGTAGAGCCCTGCGCCTTGTGGATTGTTTTGCCTGCAGACAAATACAATGGAAACTGGCGACGAATGATAAGGTATGTTTTGTAATGCCGGAAAGCAAAGTTTCGACATACCTCAAGTACTGGTGTCCATGCCAAAGGGATTGCACTGGTATACAAATGCTTGTACTTGACACGCCACTTTTTGCCAATAGTCGGATCATCAAACTCAACCCAGACAATACTGCACCTTGATGAATTTTCAACCCTGAAGTCAAATTGCTTTATCAAGCCAGATGCACCATTTGTAAGACCATCAGCAGTGTCTATATTTGAGCATAACTCAGCTGGCATACCAACCCCAAGTTCAAGGTTTTGATGAAGGCCCATTGTTTTTGATGGGTCCCCTGGTATCTTTGAAAGGATGCTAGCATGCAATGCATTACCTATATTTCCAGAAACAGTGTCAATTGCCTTTATTGTAAAAATATCTGAGGCAGGCATACTGCCTAGGACAGTGCTATTGTGGGCATTCACATCAGCTCTTGTGCAAAACAAATGTGGAAGATGGTCTTTGTCATGATCACTCAAAGCCAAGTTCTGAACTTGCCTCTTTTCAAGTACAGCTAAATCGTCTGTTGTATGATTCCCTTCCCGCAGCCTATTAAGAAGCAGTGCAAATTCACGATCATCTTTTTGCCTCATAATCTCTTTTAATTCAAAAAACTCGAAAAGGTCTACCCACAAGTTTGTTCCCATACATTGCATTTGTGGCGTTTTGTAGACTTGTGAAAAAACCCAAGCATCCTGTACAGGTCTCAACTGAAACAAATCACCAACTGCAAGGACACTAACACTCCCAAAAGGACGAGCACATCCTTGCACTTCTTGCAATCTTAAGTTGATGAAATTTTACATTTCCCGACCTACCATGGAGATTTCATCAATGATGACAACTTTCAAAGCCTGATAGCGAGAGCGCATTGTATTCAATTGCTGCATATCAAGTGGTCTGAACTGAAAACCTTGTGAAGCTGGTATGCAAAAAGCAGAATGTATTGTGCTGCCGCCAATATTGTGTGCGGCTTTTCCTGTGGGGGCACACAACAGCACTTTAACAGTATCTGGACCCTCATCATGATTGTGATTGTAATACTTCACAAGAGCCTGGTTGATGGAACGAATGACAACGGACTTGCCACAGCCAGCACCTCCGGACAAGAAAGTGTAAAACGGTAATGAATTGGATTTGACTTTGTACAGGATATGGTAAAAAAAACGTTTTTGTTCACAATTCAATTTGCGAACATTCTCCAAAAACCTTTCATTGTCCATTTCTTGTTGAGGCAACACTCCACTACAAGCATGTTTTCTGCTTATGCCTAAATCTTCACCAAGATCATAATTCTCGACTGCTGCAGAAGGCCCAGGATCAAAACAACCATGCATTTCGGATCTCAACAAGGTCTCTTCTTGATCGATCATCTCCTGGTGATGTGCCTCGGGATGAACTGCAGAATACAATTGCTCAGACTCCAGATCTTCACTTATGCTCTCATAGAAGCTTTCGTCGTTTTTCTCATACTTTGATTGATTGCTTTTTATTTCGTCTGACTTGGCATCAAAGCTCTCTTCAAATGACTGGTATGTCCCTAGTAGATCAGTTTCATCATCCCGCCAATGTGAATACAGCATGATCTTTTCCCGGTAATGTTCTTCCGCATCTTGACTTAACGGTGTGACGTGGCTGTATAAGACCTTTTGACGCTTTCTCTTTCTCAATTGAACCCCACAGGCAAATTGTATAACATCCAAGTGTACTTCTTCATCAGCGACATCCAATTCATCAACTGTGTCATGTTCATATTCTGTTTCAAGCAATTCTTGACCATCATCACGAGATATAGGCATTTTTTCTTTAGTGTTTGGACATAGCTGATACCAAGATGCAAAATCAGCATAACACAAAAGCTCTATAACCTTTGGCCTTCTTTTGTACCTTTTCAAGACACTGTCCATTTCCACGTTTTTGGAATTTGCTGGTAGTTCTTTCAGAGCAGACAAAGGTTTTATAAGAGCTGTTCTATCGTTTGTCTTCTTTGTATCAATGAACACCACTTCCCTTGAACACCTACGTAGTGGCATTTGAAGGACCAGATATACAGCCTCCTGTGCTCCTATTTCAACACTAGACAAAAACTGATTGCCAATTCTCCTAACCTGTTGTCTAACATCACTATCAATCTCTTGGGCCTCACTGCATGCATCACTGAGAAGGTTAGAAAGACCTCTCTGCCCTTTTGAAATGTATGAAACAATGTATGAAACACATGAAAATGGATCAAGGATATACTGGATATCCATGTTGGCCTGCCAACTTTTCAACAGTACGCAATTATAGTTATTCACTCTATTCTCAGAGACAGAGCGTTTCAAAAATACCTTTGCCCGAGTCAAAGACGATCGTATTACTCGAAGGTATGTGTCGTAATCAATACCAAGCTTTCCAAGAAAATCATCGAACGACAAAGCATCACCTGCAGCCTGTGTATCATTCAGAACAGTCAACACCTGTTCATACATACCAGCATTTTCAACACTCCCTTCAGAAGCTATCAACGGCTGTAGAACAATAGTCTCTGGCATAGGAGGAATCGGGAAGTTAAAGCGACAGAGGCTTTTGCCATTTTTCCTGCAAGTTGGGGCATGCCTGTGGGTCTGGTAATTTATCAATTCAGGCATGGTATCATCTTTACAGCATGAAACATATTTGTCAACAAATGCAGCTATTGTTGTATCAGAATATACTCCATGTACAGGTGCACCGTTAACCCAGATCACCATATGAATATGCGGGGACCCACGCTGCTGAAATTCAACTCTGTAGAAAAAGTCAAGTATTTCACCGATAGGCTGCGATTTGTGGTGAAGAACATGCTTCAGGAAGTTCTGAACCCTGTGGTCAAAATATCTAGCACATGTTACAGGATCAGATTTAATCAACAGGCATTTGTCAGACCAAGTCAGGTTATCTATTTGCTCTGTGGAAAGCTCTTTTCCTTGCACCAGCATCGCCAGTGACCTCAACAAAGCCACCCATTTGGTTTCAGCTGCCGAAAAAGAACAAAACCAGGTTGGAATGCCAAGCTGACGAATCATAGCAAACACATCACGCTTAGATGCTTCCCAGTAAGGTGGTGAGCCACGAAGTGTGCGAAGTACTCGGTAGCCATCATTTTGCATAGTAAGTTTTTCAACAAAACCAGGACTAAGAATATCACCAGCAGTGAAAGTTGCACCCTTTGTTTTACATTTCCTCACTGCAAGAGAAACCTTGTCTCTGATCTGTTTTATTTGTAGCCGCTTCAATTTGAAAAATATGTTTGGCACACACAATGCAACACGCCTATCAACATTACGGAGTTCCCATTTGCAGATTTCACTATAATGCAGAGGCACAAAACGATCATCATTCGTTACTCTAGCATTGCCGCAAAATATGACAGGAAAAGAAAGTGCCTCAGAATGTATGTCCTGAAATATACTGATTGGAGAATTTGCTTCACCTGGGGCTACTGACAAGACCTGATTAAACTCGCGAAAGTCCATCGCTTGCAGGCATGTATCGAGATTACCAGTAAGTCTGTCTCTGCAGCTGTCATCCTCAGTCCAACCATCACCTGTTTCATTGGTACTAGCACTTCCATCATCTTCCAATTGTTCATTCAAGGCTGGTATTTCATGTGGAAATTGTAGCCAATTTTCATTGACAACTATCCCTTCATTTCGGAACAGTACACTGTTTTCAATTAACCATCTCGCAGCATTGAATACTTTATTTGGGCGAATGTTTTCAAAAGCAACATGATGCTTGTACGACAATTTGCGCTTTAGTTTCAACATAATTGTTTCATTTTCATTAAGCATTCTTGGCAAAGATTTAATTGTGTTGTTGACATCAGCAGGTACATTAACAATATTACCTTTCAGATTGATTTGTCCGCCCCTAGGCATCTCCCTTAGCTGCATAAATGGTAGCCTTGGACAAACCAATCTTTCCTCTAAGTTCGAAAGGTCCAACTCTGTTGGTTTATCAGGAAATTTGAGGCCATTATGTACCTAAAATTTAGGTATTTTCTGATGACTAGCAGCCGCAAAACAGGCTTGACAAATCCATTCAAACCCGTCTACACTTTTCAAGTTAGTAAGATAACGAGTAATTGTAGCTTTTTTGTCATGTTGCAACTTATCTACTGATTTCATGCTATGAGAAAAGAATGTCTGAGTACAACAGGTACAAACATAATTGGGCCCACTTGAAACAAGCGCTGTGAAACATGCAATCAGTTCCTCCTGTGAATAGTTAGAACCAGCCAACACACCAGGTGACTTGTCAACATGCAAGTCATCAACAAGAACTCTCAAATTTCTGCCTTCTAGTAAGTTTTGTATTCCCGAACCCGGAGTTACTTCAGAGCAACCACTTGAATCATGCCGATCATCAACAACATTCCTGAAGGACTTCCCATCCATCAGTTTAAGCATCTTTGCATGAAAAATCCTATCCTGCTTAGCGACTCTCTTCTGAACTCTCTTGACAGTAAACCCCTGCCGCCTGTCAAGAATTTCTATGCTAAATGGGGTAAAGCGGTACCTCGTTGGGAATTCAAATGTGTGCAGATCAAACTGCATACTGTCTGTGTTTGAGTTTACAGAACTGGCCAATGATTGAAGAAAAAGACATAGTTCATCAACTGATTTAACGACCCCAAGAACACACTTTCCATCTTGGTCACTCATTCCATTGCTTCCACGTGCATGACTGTCAAATACATAGAAGTGAACCCCATCAGAATAAATACCACTGAATACAATGATAATTTTTTTCCATTTATGTCGAGCTTCAAGGCATGCCTCTCTAAAGGCATATCCAAGTGTATGGTTGGTGTGTACATTGGAGAGAGAGTTACCTTGTATGAAACCAGATTTGACACCCTCGTGTACTACATACCAGGTTTTACTTTTGTAAACCAAAGGACATGGCAAATTTTCTGGATCAATCAACCCTGAGGTGCATGTTGCCTCACACAAAGCAGAGTACATGTGACTACCAGCAAAGAGAATATCATTTAGACAGCTAGTTTGCATGCTCAATGGATTGGTTTGACATGCAGTTATCAAATACATCAAACAACTGGTGACACACTGCTTGCCCCTTGCTTCAACTGGTAAACATTCTGCAGACTGACTAAAGTCGGCACAGCACAAAAGTGCAAATGCCATTTTTCATGGGTTTGTAGGCTATGCGTAATAGCTAAAGTCGTAATGTTAATGAATATTTTTTTTAAATATATCAACAGGTAATTTCAACACCATTAAACAGTTGATTGATTGTCATGAATATCACAATGGTTGATATCATTAATCTCAAATTAACTTTCAACAGCTAAATGTCAACAATGGCTCAGAAATTAGACACAACTATTAACTGTTTGCTTGTTTCTTAAGAGGTTTTGTTTGTTTCTTAAGTGATTAGTTACGTCCAAGATTCACAGTTTTCAAGTGCAATGTGTACATTTCATGTCCTTGATTTTCAAGTAAATTTCATGTCAATGATTTTCAAGTAAATTTTATGTCAATGATATTACAGTCCATTTCATCTCCATGATTAGCAAGAAAAATTTGTGTCCATGATTTTCAAGTAGATTTCATATCCATGATATTCAAGTGTATTTCATCTCCATGATTCTCAGGTAAATTTCATATCCATGATTCTCAATTGTATTTCATCTCCAAGATTCTCAAGTGTATTTCATGCCCATGATTCTCAAGTGTATTTCAAGTGTATTTCATGTCCATGATTCTCAAGTGTATTTCATGTCCATGATTTCTCAAATAAAGTTGAACTTCATGATTCTCAAGACCAGATAACATTTCAAATACATGAAGTACATTCTAGATGTATCAAAAGTTTTGTATTGATAATGGAACCGTCTGGGTTGAACAATCTTGCCAATAGCCAGTAGATTTGAAATAGGCCGAATTCTTAGAAAAAACGACTATGTTTCAAAAGGAAGGCAAAATTAGCAAAAGGGGTACAACTCAAGAAATATTCAAATACAGGTAACAACAAACTGATGGAAACAAAACTGTTTTGTAAAAAACATCATTTCAAATATTTCAAAATTAAACTATCATAAAACACATCAGTGAAGTGATATTAAACTGGAAAAACAGTAACTGAAGGCCTAAGAAGCAGTAATTGCCAGAATTACCCAACAACAAGTAGATGCAGCTTTGACAGTTTGAGAATACTTCCCGAAGCAGGAATCAAATTACCAACCTGACCGTGGCTTAATTCAAAGTTTCCGATTACAAGAAACTTGAACTTGTTCAGTTTATCCGCAGCAAATATTTTCCTACATAATAAATTGCATCAGGTTGGAACAGGAGCTGTTAGCTTTAACAATGTTGGGGAAAATTACCGCACTGCATCACTAAAACCAGACTGTGACAACAAAGAGAGTAACTGAATGTGCAACTTGCTTGTCATGAAGGCAAGTTTAGTCGCGGACAGGAATTGATATCGCAAGCTGGCTGAGACTTAATTAAACATTATTGCAAGTCTCTGATTGAAGCAAAAGTTAATTGGTCAAATTCGCTGGAAGCAGTATTTTTCTTACATAAGTTCAGCTGCATTAGTTCACAACAAAGGCTTTAACAATTTTGGGAGTATTTGGGGGAAATTCAGTGAACAAGTGTGCACCCTTACAAGCAAGTCAGCGTCAAATTCTGTGCAATAACTCCTGGTCTCCAGATGAGCTTCAAATGAAAAATGGGGAAACGCAAACATGCAACTTGTTTCACATTTTTATTTCATCTTTATCAAATAATATAGAATATTCGTGGCAGATGTTACACCGGATCTCAGCTCAGTTATATTTAGCCTTCGGTTTTCGCCTGAATGATCCGGACTTTTATTGTTTGTTTTTTTAATGCCAAATTGTGGATTCAGCAACTCGTGAGAAAACTCACCAACATTTACATTGTCTCAGTGCAGTGTTGACTCACAAAAATAACGTCACTGTATTGTCAACACAGCCCTTAAATTCCCCAAATGCTTTAAAATATCATTTCATGGTCATCGTCTTTGCCAGGTCACTTCTTCGACAAATAAACGCGAAATGCAGCAACGCTAACGCAAAAGATTAATAAATAGCATGCACAATGTATACAAAACACAATACTCTTCAACTTACGACTAATTGTCACCGCAAAAATACTTACTTTTGACAGGAATGTATTGATTTTTGCTTGATTTCTTTACGACAAGATGGCGTCCTCGGTCTTCAGAAAGCGTGGGTCACGTGATCTTTCGCGGGAAAAAATTCGCGGAAAAGATTCATGCGCATTCGTTGCATTTATCCCTAGAGAGGAACAAATGTTAGATAGACTGAACGTTAAAAAATAATTGGGTTTGTCATTTTGTTACTACATATCCTGAAAAAGAAAAGCTTAGCAAGACATTGTGTACATGTTAACCCCGCACTATTTGACAACCTATTCACCGTTAAATAACGGAAATAGCCGGTATGATCGGCTATTTCCGTGCATTTTCATATCGGCTATTTCCGTGCATTTTCAATGCGCATGTACTAACATTTTCACAACACCCAATCAAATTGCGTTAACAGAGAGTTAGTTCTGCGGCGTAGACAGAAGTGCTCCGAAGTTTGCAGTAATATGCAAATTAGGCTGAAGATTGGCTACTGTGTATTATTGCCGCTTTGCGTCAATAATCCAAAAATAAATGAACAATACTGACACCATGAAACCCTGAATGAGCCAATGCAATCATATGTTCTATTTATTTACAATTAACCAGCCAGGATATTCCGCACTGGCTAACTACACAGGCTAATTTAATTATAAATATATTTAATAATAAACAAGCACTTATGTCCTGAATGAGCCAATTAAATCAAATGTTTAATTCATTTACAATTAACCAGCCAGGATATCCCGCACTAGCTAACTACACAGGCTTATTTCTGTGGCAAAGATCATTGATATTGTCATCTTATGTCTGATCGATATCCTTATCAACTGTTTCCGTCGACCGAAACTTTTTTGCCATCGATTCAAATCTGCTATGGCTTGCTTCGTCAGCCGGTCGCTTTCGCGAGTTTTGAGTTTCTGAGCCATGCCCGACAGGCTGGATTTCTTCTATATCATCCAGTAGCCATCACCATACGTGTCAAAGTTATGCGATTGGACTTTTTCAAGTCATGCTCCCAAGTCGGTCATTTTCTCACTTTGTTTTATTATAGAGTATTGCATACTTTTTAAGATCGCTAACATTTCAACGTTCGGCGAGTATTGACTAGCTGACTCCTGACATTTGGAAGTGTCGAGCGTCTCCGACACTGGTTTCAATTGCACTTTTTTCTTTTCAGAAAGTTTAGCTTAGTCTTTAACTATAATTTGCTTCCCGGCCACTTTGCCGTCCGCTATTGTTTTTGTATTTCGCACGTGGCGAATAAACCACTGTCGAAAACTGCGGTTTCTGACCGAATCCGATAGATTGGTCGATCAAAATAACACGAAAATCCTAGAAATCGATGTAATTTTTTCTTAGCAATATCACGCCTGATAACATTGCAACACGAAATCAGCACACTGATCTGCGCATGCGCCGCACAATCTCATTTAAGACTGACAGTGATATGACGAAGTAGAACTTAAACCTTCTTCATAACTTTTGCAATATTGAAGATAGCAACTTGATATTTGGCATGCATGTGTATCTCATGGAGCTGCACATTTTGAGTGGTGAAAGGTCAAGGTCATCCTTCAAGGTCAAAGGTCAAATTTATGGCTTCAAAGCGACGCAATAGGGGGCATTGTGTTTCTGACAAACACATCTCTTGTTTTGATAGTGACGTTGCTAGGCAGAGCTTTTACTATTTACGCCAGCTTCACCGGTTACACAACACTTTAAAATCGATTAAAACAAGCAAGCATCGGTAACGCGAGTCGACATTTTTTTGCGAATTCGGAATTAAAAACGAGGTTATGAAACTTATATTTCTGTTCCAAAATGGCCATTTTCGACAGTTTTGAGCACGAAAAGTCCGTTTTTCACGATTTAAAACGGCCGATTTTGTGAACATTCACGGTCATGTCAGGTTTGTGAATCGGCAGTGTCAAAATTGTGAAATGTCCGTCCACGGCCAATCGCAAAGAAGGAAAAAAGCCCTGGGGGTCTCATTTGCCGAGAACTATTTAACCAGGCTTTGAAAAACCTTATTTACACTCTTCATGCCACATTTATGACTCAAAATGTTTGTTGTGACAAAATATGGATCAAGTTTAAATAGGTCAGGTTTGTTAAAAACTAGGTCACCAGTTCAAATCTTGGAATAACCTTTTATCGTCAACTTTTGGCTTTTTTTCATGATAAAGTAACACTTCACTCAATTCTGAAATTTGGTTAGAACCAGAAACACACAAAACTAACATCACGGTCGAAAATTGGATGCGGAATGTGAAACTCACAATTCTGCAAAAAATGTCACGTCTGCGTTGGAAACTTTATTCGTGCCATGGTGGCTAGTCTTCATGGAATATGAATTTTCTGCTTCCGGCACGTATCACTTTCATTTAAGTTACCTGCTTGTTAGTAAAACAACAATGACAATCTGTCAAAACACGGCCCCTGAAACTAGAAATAATTTCGTCTGTATTCGATTAACATCGATGGCCAGTATTGGGCGATGCTGGAAAGAAGATGCAAGAGCTCGGTGATGAAAGAAGATTCGTTTTATATGTTGGTGGTCTTTTCATTATCTTTAGAGTTATATGTTTCTTTGAGTTGTTTGAAATAACAATTGAAAGGAGTCGTCTTCAGCCGTCTTCAGCCAACCTGTGGCTTAAGGTGCTTCGTATTCCTCTGTGTGTTCCGCTTCATCAACCTCAGACAGTGATCAAAACTAGTCGGGAAGTGTGCCTTGTGCTGTGTGTGTAAGCATATTTTTTTTTGTCGGAGAGGATTGACTGTAAAGCAATTGCACATGACCTAAAATATTGCTTCCATCTCATTGACCGTTGCGTCAACGATATTATGAGTAATGGATATATCTTTTCTGCATGAAAAAGGTGTGCAGAACAAATGTGAACCATACACTTTGCTTTGAAATGTCATGGTTTGAAGTTTTCTATGTAGATATTAGTAGAAAATATCTTGAAAGTTTGTCAATTGGAATCTATAAATACACAACTAAAGTCTTCTTCAACTATTGTGGTGTGATGTAGTTTTGTGACATTTTGAAATCTACTCAAAAAGTTAGAAATGTTTGGCACTGTATGTCTGTATTTCTTGCTCCCTTGGTTACAATCGCTTTTTATAGCTTACTGGTTTGCTTATCAGAAACCCTTTCAATGAAAGATTTTATGGCCTCTAAATAAAGATTTCCCGATTTTACAGGGTCCTTAATCATTTTTTTGTATTAGCAAAAACAAATAATATTCAAAGATTTCCGGCGACGTTTTGCAAATATCCTCCAGGCATTACTTGTTCTAAGATGTCATTGATCACCATTTGAGTCCACCATTAATAATTAAGTGCAGCATCATTTGCAGGGCAGGGTACCTCTATATTGTTTCTGTTTGCAAGTGACACAAGAACCGCCTTTCCATAATGTTTATGGACAGTTTCCGCAGGCCCTTTCTTTTTCAGAAGCTGTTTCTATTCTGTTCTTCTATAACCTGTCTTCGGTGTTTGACATTTTCTGGGTGATTGTGCCTGACACTCATACTTTTCTTTCTCTATTTTGCCGTCTTTTGAATCTGTTTTCATATAAAAAAAGAATTAAATGATTTTCCGGTTTTTTAGCTCACCTGATTGCTCATGTGAGCTTTTCTGACCGGTCTTTGTCCGTCGTCCGTCCGTCCGTAAACATTTGCTCGTAAACACTCTAGAGGCCACATTTCTTGTCCCATCTTCATGAAACTTGGTCAAAAGCTTTGCCCCATTAAAATCTCAGCCGAGTTCGAAACTGGGTTGTGCCGGGTCAAAAACTAGGTTACTGGGTAAAAAAAGAAAAACCTTGTAAACACTTTATGTTCAATCTTCATGTACCTTTGTCCAAAATGTTTGTCTTAATGATATCTTGATTGAGTTCAAAAGTGGTTCCTGTGTGTTGAAAAACACGGCCGCCAGTCGGCGGGGCAGTTTTCTTAATTTGGCTATAGAGAAACCTGGTAAACACTCTAGAAGTCACAATTTGTGCCCAATCATCATGAAAGTTGGTCAAAACATTGGTTATTTTGATTTCTTGGACGAGTTCGAAAATGGTCCAGATCGGTGAAAAAACATGGCCGCCAGGGGGCGTGGCAGTTTTCTCTATATGTATATATATATAAAACATGGCAACACTCTAGAAGTCACATTTTTGGTCCAATGTTCATGAAATTTGGTCAGAACATGTGTTTTTTGGATATGACAGTTGAGTTCGAAAATGGTTCGGATCGGTAAAAAAGCATTGCCGCGTGGGGGGGGGGGTCATTTTCCTTATTGTTATATAGTAATAACAGCTTTTGAACACTATATAGTTTATCATGTCAAGGGAAGTAAATGCAAATGAAAAATTATGTTGAATTGACAGAGTTGTCTCCCTTTTTAAAATATTTATTGTAAGCACAAGAAAATTAAGTGGAATTAATTATAAATGATAGTTTTACATTCTGGAAGATAGCAAACTTTTGAATATGTTTTTTATTGTTTGATGATTCTGTACAATATGGTATTCTTTTGTCAAACAATTAAAGCGAGACTATACGATTTTTATATGTGTTAAATTGAAATATATTGATAAATACATGTTATAATAACACAATATAGGCAAGATATTGAAGACAAATTTTATAAAATGCAGCAAAGACAAATTAGCGCCCCGAGCTGATGGTGACGAAGATATTTCGTACATATTTTCCTACAATAACCGAAGAATTCGTCTTTTTATTAGGATCGGAGTTAGCGTTCATGTGTGGAATGAATAGACATCGCTGCAGGAATTTAAAAACAACCATTAAACAAAATTAAGATTCACATCGTACATGCATGATATACATTCTGGCAAATTCGATTGTACAGATATTTTTGATTTCAGAATTAAATATCTCGCTTATTTCGCTTTTTTCGACACATGTTCTTCTTAAGTTTTATTTTAAATTAAATTGAAATGTATGACCTTGAAAATTTGGTTAAGTTTTGTGTTTAGGTCCACTTTTTTCCTAAAGTATCAAAGCTATTGCTTTCATACTTGCAACACTTACTAACTATCGTAAGGGGACTGTGCAGGCAAAGTTATGTTACGCTGACTGGCATTTTGACGGACTTATGGGCCCTTGATATTTGAAAATTTGGTTAAGTTTTGTGTTTTGGTCCACTTTACACCTAAAGTATCATAGATATTGCTTTCATACTTGGAACACTGGCAAACTATCATAAGGGGACAGTAAAGGACAAGTTGCATAACTCTGGTTGTCATTTTTATGGTATTATGGCCCTTTTTTGACCTAGTAACTTTGAATATATGTTTACATTTTGTGTTTAGATCCACTTTGCTTCTTAAGTATCAAGGCTATTGCTTTTAAACTTAAAATACTTGTACTTTCATGCTATCATGAGGTTACTGTACCTGGCAAGTTGAATTTTACCTTGACCTTTGAATGACATTGACTCTCAAGGTCAAATTATTAAATTTTGCTAAAATTGCCATAACTTCTTTAATTATTATTAGATTCGATTGATACTTTGACAAAATAACTCTTACCTGACATACCACAATAGACTCCACCCAAACCAACCCCACGCCTCCCCCCCCCCCCAATCCCCCCCCCCCAAATCCCCCCTCCATCCCCCCCATTATTTTTTTTAAATATCATCTTATAAAGACCACCACACCCTCACACTATACTCCCCCCACCCCACCCAAACAAATAATTTTTATGCTCCAGGTAGGATGGCATATAGCAGTTGAACTGTCCGTCAGGCTGTCCGTCCGTCCGAAAAAAAACTTTAAAATTTGCCATAACTTTTTCACTTTTAAAGATAGCAACTTGATATTTGGCATGCATGGGTATCTCATAGAGCTGCACATTTTGAGTGGTGAAAGGTCAAGGTCAAGGTCAGCCTTCAAGGTTAAATGTCAAATTTATGGTGTCTGTCCGTCCGAAAACTTTAACATTGGCCATAACTTTTTCAATTTTGAAGATAGCAACTTTATATTTGGCATGCAAGTGTATCTCATGGAGCTGGACATCATTTTGAGTGGTGAAAGGTGAAGGTGGAGGTCATCCTTCAAGGTCAAATGTCAAATATATGGCGTCTGTCCGTCCGAAAACTTTAACATTGGCCATGACTTTTTTAATATTGAAGATAGCAACTTGATATTTGGCATGCATGTGTATCTCATGAAGCTGCACATTTTGAGTGGTGGAAGTTCCAGGTCAAGGTTATCCTTCAAGGTTAGAAAAATTAAATAAAATTTCAAAGTGGCGTTCTCATGAAGCTGCACATTTTGAGTGGTGGAAGTTCAAGGTCAAGGTCATCCTTCAAGGTGAGGGTCATCATTCAAGGTCAAATACACACAAAATTCAAAGCGGCGTTCTCATGAAGCTGCACATTTTGAGTGGTGGAAGTTCAATGTCAAGGTCATTCGTCAAGGTCATCCTTCAAGGTCAAAGGTAAATTTTTTTAATCAAAGCAACGTTATCATGAAGCTGCACATTTTGAGTGGTGGAAGTTCAAGGTCAAGGTCATCCTTCAAGGTCAAGGTCAACCTTCAAGGTAAAAGGTAAAAAAAAAATATATAAAAATTCAAAGCGGCGTTATCATGAAGCTGCACACTTTGAGTGGTGGAAGTTCAAGGTGAAGGTCATCCTTCAAGGTCAAGGTCATCCTTCAAGGTTATAGGTAAAAAAAAAGATTCAAAGCGGCGTGCTCATAAAGCTGCACATTTTGATTGGTGGAAGTTCAACGGTCAAGGTCATTCTTCAAGATAAAGATTATGCTTCTAGGTCAAACGTCAAAAAAAAAATAATTTCAAAGCGGCCTTGTCATGAAGCTGCACATTTTGAGTGGTGGAAGTTCAAGGTCAAGGTCATCCTTCAATGTCAAAGGTCAAAATTATGTTTCAAAGCGGCGTTCTCATAAAGCTGCACATTTTGAGTGGTGGAAGTTCAAGTTCAAGGTCATCCTTCCAGGTCAAAGTTGAAAAAACAAAAACAATATTTTTTCAAAGGGGCGCAATGGGGGACATTGTGTTTCTGACAAACACATCTCTTGTTTTTTTCAAACATGGTTAAACACTCAAATATTTATTTCTATTAATTTATTTTTGAAATACCGTCCAACCATCCCACCCAAGAATCCCACCCCCACCAAAAAAAATATTATTTTTTTTGCATTTTTTTCATTTTTGGAAGAAAATGTAATAAATGACCACACCCTCACACTATACACCCCTCTCCACTCCACCCCTACCTCTTTTGTGATTGAAATTGAGATAGGTCCCTACACCTTTAAAAAGAAAAATAGATGAGCGGTCTGCACACGCAAGGCGGTGCTCTTGGTAGGCATTATTCGTGTACCCGATATTATCTGTGTTGTTTAGGCGCTTATTATATTTGTGATGAAATTTGAGTGTTTTGTGATTCGGCTGAATGGAAAACAATTTTGTCACACAATTAAAAATATTTGCAAAAATGTGGCCAAACAAAAACTGTTGATTTTTTTAAGCAAGCATCATTAAATAAACAAACATCGTCAACAAGTTCAAGTCCTCCCATTGAAACTTTTTCCATTGTCAATGATAGTTATTTAACCCTTTACCATTTAGATACGTATTTTCACTCATTTGTAGTCCCTTAAAAAGTTATATTTAATTTAAGACCTTTCTTACTAGATTCATGTTTTTAATGGCTTCATCTCCAATCCTTAGATACTGATGAGTAGCAAACAGAATAAAACCTGAACAGACTTTGAGCTAATCGCAGGCTGTTCTGGTTTTATGCAGTTTGCACATAGCCATTTTCACTTTGGTTCTAAGTGGGAAAGGGTTTATAACAAGTGACTCTTTTGCATCGTCATCGTTGATTTCCGAAAGCAAAGTGCTGACTGATATTCAACATGTTGAAACTAGGTAAATAAAGTTGTGACTGAAGACTTTGTGTGAGTTTTTTATGTGGAAAACTGTTGATCATGATGGTGTTTGTGGAGTTTGTGATTAAAGATGTTGAACTCTTTCATGCAATTTTAAATCCCAATGTATTTTCCCAATTTCTTGAAAATGCCGATTAAATTCCCAATTTCAAAGCCATGGGCTATCTTCCCAAAATGCTAAGAAAAAAACCCTGAATTTCTTAAAGGAAAAGTATAATGTAGCAAGTTCCCAAAAAGTATAAATATAATATTGTTAGTAAGAATCAAAATATTAATCACGTACGTTTGATACTTAAATTAAACAGAGGTTATGACAAAGAAATGAAAATAAATGCGTTTAGTCGTTTACAGTACCACTGACATTACATATTTGAATATCGTTTACGTTAAGGCGTAACGTTAACAATAATAATGTCCATTTTTCGACATTATACAACAAAACACTTAATTTGATATATTTTGCATTTTAACACAAAGAAAGACGCTTTTTGCGCAAATTTTACATTGCTAGAAATTTCAGTCAATGTACGTTAACAGCATATAATACAGCATTCGTTTAATACGTTATACATAATTGTTCAATATAATACCTGTTTCTTCGAACCAAGGTCCTTAAGACGTTTAAATTTGCGTTAATTAATAGCAATTTCGTTAGACATTTAAATGACGTCTATAACACGTGTAATCATGATCGTTAGACGAAGTTTGCAAAACGTTTCAAAGATACCGAGCTAAGGTTACGTTATACTATGCAACAAGTATCAACAAAATGTTTCTCAGAAGACAGTTCCGGGTCTTGGGGTCAACTACAAACTTACAAATAATTAAAGTTAACAAGAGACATTTACACTCCAACCAAATCATCTATGATTTCCAAAAATGAAAGATTAGGAAAACACAAAGCCAAGTTAACATGGGCACAACAATTAATTGCCTTAAAGCAAAAAATTTAAACTACTTTTGTGCAAACAATCAATTCTAAATATTAAAAGGCATTTAATACATCAGATATAAAACTTGCATGAACCTTCAAGAAATCAAACTTCTCAGCATACAAAACGATAGTTCTCTGTATATACAGTTGCTTCTTATTAAAATCTAGAAATATTACCAAGTGTCATTTAAGCACAGTTACATTTAAAAAATACACATGTTCACAACAACAAAAAATTCAAATGCAAATTTTCATCTAAATAAGGTAAGACCAGAGTTTATGATAACAAGGATCAAATTTTACATATTGAAACACATAATTTTCAGTCACAGCACACGTTTTACACTCAAAAGTATTTTGTTACTGATGCTCAATAAGAAATACTAATTTATGTACACTGCATTCGAGAATTGTCACTGGAGCTGTTCCTCGACCTTCACCCTGACCCTACGTACGAGACCGTCCTTATCGGGTGTGGCTTCAACAACGACAGCAAGAGGCCACTGGTTCCTTGATAACTCTTCTTCCTTAATCAACACTATATCGTCCACACGAATATTACGGCAAGCCGAATGCCATTTCTGTCTTAATGAAATGGCAGCAATATACTCTTGTTGCCATTGCGACCAAAACTGTTCAAGGAGATACTGTTCATGTCTCCATTGTTTCTTCAGAAAGAGGTCCTCGCGTATGAAGTCTCCGGGTGGTGGTGCAGGAACATCTGATTTTGTATGTGGTTTGGTGTAAGTGGTTCTAGTGCATTTGGATCATTTATGTCACATACAGTAAATGGACGACTGTTGTTGATAGCCATCACTTCGTAAAACAATGTTCGCAATGAAGAGTCATCCAAACGTCCTGGGCACAGCAGCAATACAAAGTTCATTACATTTCTTATGGTCCTAATCTGTCGTTCCCATACTCCACCGGATGGCTAGAACTTGGAGCGTTAAGGAGAAAATCACAATGTTTTTCGGCAAGATGAGACTCAACTTTAGGCACATCAATTTTTGCACTAAGTTCATTTTTATCACCAATAAAATTAGTTCCTTGGTCTGAGCAGAATTGTCTTACAGTTCCACGAATTGCCATGAAACACCTTTAACTGTTTATGAATGCATCGGTCGACATATCATCAAGAATTTCAATGTGCACTGCACGCGAACACAGACACGTAAACAAAAGTCCATATTGTTTGGTTTCTTTACGACCTTGTTTCACCGTAAAAGGTCCAAAACAGTCCGTTCCACAATATGTAAATGGTGGGTACTCTTCCACATGGTCATTTGGTAATTTTGTCATTTTCTGACACTATTGGGCTTCGGAATTTTCTACATACAACACAATTTCTGATATAGTTTGCTACCACTTTACTCCCACCAACAATCCAATAGCCTATGTTTCGTAGTTTATTTAGTGTGAAACCTCTGCCTTGCTGTTGAATGCTCTGATGAGCATGAGCACTTAGAAGATGTTTATTGAGGGAAGTATTTTGGTATCTGGCAGAGCAGTCGAAGACTACTTTGATACTTAATTTAAATAGAGGTTATGACAAAGAAATGAAAATAAATGCGTTTAGTCGTTTACAGTACAACTGACGTTACATATTTGAATAGCGTTTACGTTAAGGCATTATGTTAACAATAGTAATGTTCATTTTATATATTTATGCAGCTCTACCTGCGTTATATTGTTTTTTTTGGTATCCGGAGAAGTGCCCCCCCGGAGAACTGCCCCCCGGAGAACTGCCCCTTATTTTAAAGGTGGCGGAGAGGTACCCCCCATCAAATCGGTAGGGGCGGAGAACTGCCCCCCTGTCAGAATTTAGTAGGCGGATATCTGCCCCCCCATCAAATCTGTAGGGCGGAGAACTGCCCCCCGGTGTCATATTAGTTATTAGTTACGTAGTGAAAACAATACTTACGGGTAATTTTACGTTATCGCCGTACACATTTTATCCGGTAACAATTTAATTTCAGTACAAGTATATTACCATTTATCGAACTGAATAACACAAATTGTCTAGAGGCATGTGATAATACTGTTTAAGGCCCTTGGTACGCATCTGCACCACTCACTATACATGAATGCCTTGTAAAAGTCGTGTTTTAATAAGAGCGCGAAACATAGTCGAGATCCACACAGGAAACGCGTGCGTGTTAATACTGGCAATGTGTTGCAACTAAATATAGACGTGCAACTCGGTACTTATGGAGGAAAAGTTACATCGGAATTAATTTACATTATAAAGATAGTATTGACCCATGGAAAAAACGTTAATTGACATATAAAAAAGTAAATTAATAGGCAAGGCAAAGGCAATAATTTAGCTGACTTGAAGAAAAAAGTGAAGTGAAGTTGAATTTATAAGCAATTTATTTATGTTGTTTAGTTAATTCATGTCTTCTAGCACCTTATCCGTCGGTAGCATCGCCAGACCGTCGAGTCGTCCGCAGTTTGCATTTTGAGCAGATCATGTCGACATGCCAAACAAACAAAATCGGTAACAGTTGCTTTAATTAGCAGCTAATAAGGCAGGCAGAGAACTTGTTACCGTTAACGATAAGTACCGCGATCTTTTAATCTTTTAATTGGTAGACCGGACCGACCTTAATTGTTAAGAACTTGTTAGCTTTGAATAAAGCCGCATACGGGTTTATTATATTGAACCGTCCAAATCCGTAATTGGCGAAAACAAACAAATAAATTATTGTTTTCAGCTGGCATAAGGATGGATTAAATTGCATGCTGATTGTTTGTTTTTATTACGGGGAAAATATCAAATAATTCAGCCGCGAAAACTTTTTATTAGCAAAAAGTTATTTGTTTTTCTTTGTTCACATTGACGAAAATCACGTGATTATCAAGTTGGCGACGTGACGACGTCCATGCCGAGGTAGGTATTTTATGCCGTTTTATAACTTTTATTAATTGTACAACTTTATATCACTTTTGAAATTTCACTCAATTTCCATACATAATAGCAAGAAAGTTACTGGCGTTATTGTCATTATAATACTCGCTTTATATATCACCGCTATTTCTTTAATTAGGGGGCACTTCTCCGGGTCATCAATTCTGACAGGGGGGCAGTTCTCCGCCCCTTATTAATCAGCAGGGGGCAGTTCTCCGCCCTATACAAAAAACAGTGAGGGGGCAGTTCTCCGCCCAGTGAAAAATCTTTGGGGGGGGGGGGGGGCAGTTCTCCGGGGGGGCACTTCTCCTAGAGCCGTTTTTTTGTATGGCATTGCAATATGCATGATTACATTAAACAACGATTGGTAATCTTTGTTAATTGTTTTAAGATACCTATATATATATATAAACAACTTTAATAGTTGTTTGCGACCTGAACTGCGTCCTTTTGACCTCTGTTAACAGTACATGCTTTGATTTCAAGTTAGCTCACCTGGTAAGATTTAAATAAACACACACAAACGCGAAAATAACACTGAATGAAACAAATAAGTTCACAGCGTGTCAATCACATTTATTTTAACTAAATTAGCTCTATTAGATCCAAAAAACTAATACATGTACTCTAGCTGCGTGCCTAAAAATGTTGTTGTTGTTCATATAAGCGTGGTTTGTATTGTTATCACCGGGCCGTATAATCGATGCCTCGTGGTTTGTATTGTTATCACCGGGGTGTATAATCGATGCCCCGTGGTTTGTATTGTTATCACCGGGCTGTATACTTGATGCCCCGTGGTTTGTATTGTTATCAACGGGTCGTAAAATCAATGCCCCGTGGTTTGTAGTATTACCGCCGGGCCGTATAATGGATGCCCCATGGTTTTGTATTGTTATCACCGGGGTGTATAATCGATACCCTGTGGTTTTTAAAGTTATCACCGGGCCGTTTAATCGATGCCAAATGGTTTGTTTTGTTATCACCGGGGTGTATAATGGATGCCTCGTGGTTTGTATTGTTATCACTGGGATGTATAACCGTTGCCCGTGGTTTGTATTGTTATCACAGGGGTGTACAATCAATGCCCTGTGGTTTTGGAGATATGATGTATAAGTTTCAAAAGCTCATTGTAATTTGACAGGTTTGCATTTATGTTTGATAATTCTTTAAACAACATACTCAATGATATACCAATTATGCATTCTTAACTAGTAGTTAGGAAAATAAGCAACAATTTAGAACACGCATTAATGGAATTGAATTAATTGTTGATGGTTGTATTTTATTGCCGAAAAATGTTATCTGTGAGCATGATTTAAAAACATAGCTCATATAAAAGTGTTGAATACATAATTATTATGATAATGAGCTAACAACCAAAAGCCTGGAAGAAGACGGTTCTTCCATCCTAATGAGTCCAGTATGGACAAGGCTCTTGTTTCAAGGTCTGCCACCATTAACACCCAGTGGTTGTAATTTATGTTCACCGGCAGAAAACCCCATTTGTAATTTTGGAACTTGATCTGTTAAGATATGTCTACTTGACTTGCATGGTACCAATTCAAGACTACTTAACACGATGAAATACGAAACAATGTAATTGCTGAACTTTTTCTATATTTAATGATAATTACAACCATTACACAAGATTGGAGATAGAAAAGTTTAAGCCATTTACAGTATGCTATGAATAACAAGACATTACTGTACCACTTGTCTTAAAAACGTTCTGTAACAATAAAAGGTCTAAGTTTATACTGTTTCATCGACTTTTACGTATTTAATCTACCTTCCGGAACCTCCATGTATCCAGATTACCCGCCATCCACATCATCATCAGGTAGCTGGGTAACGCTAATACCCGATGACAAGATGTTGCGTAATGCACCATAGCTAAATGATGGAGGTAGGCGTTAATGATCTGTTATAAATAATTTTACAACTATTTTAAACAAAACATATACTAAAATTAATGTTAAAACATTCCTTACAAATAACACTTTCAAGTCGAATACCAGCTTCAACAGGACTTTCCTCTCCAGTCAATTTGGTATTGTCCGTGTCGTATGTCTTTGTCCTGTAGGTGTCATATATCGTCGTCGTCTTTTCAGTGTCGTTTGTCGTCGTCATCGTCTCAGAATTGCCCGTGTCGTATGTCGTCTTCTCAGTCATGTCCGTGTCGTATGTTGTCGTCATCGTCTCAATCTTGACCGTGTCGTATGTTGTCGTTATCTTCTTAGTTGTGTCCGTGTCGTATGTCATCGCCGTCATCTCCGTCGTGTCCTTGTCGAATGTTTTCGCCGTGGTCTCAGTCTTGTCATTGTTTTATGTCGTCGCAAATGTCTCAGTCGTGTCCATGTCGTTAGTCGTCGTCATCGTCTCATTCTTGTCCGTGTTATATGTTGTTGCCATCGTCTCAGTCGTGACCGTGTCGCATGTCGTCGTGATCGTCTCAGTCATGTCGATGTCATATGGCGTCGTCATCATCGCAGTCCCGTTCCTGTCGTTTGCCGTCGTCATAGTCGTAGTCACATTCATGTCGTTTTCCGTCGTCATAGTCGCAGTCCCATTCGTGTCGTTTGCCGTCGTCATAGTCGCAGTCACGTTCGTGTCGTTTGCCGTCGTCGTAGTCACAGTCACGTTCGTGTCGTTTGCCGGCGTCATAGTCGCAGTCCCATTCGTGTCGTTTGTCGTCGTCATAGTCCCAGTCCCATTCATGTCGTTTGCCGTCGTCATTGTCTCAGTCATGTCCATTTCGTCCTCGTCTTCTCGCCACTCAATGTAGGATTGAAGCACCCTCTTCATTTCTTCATTCTTAAGACCACGACCTAATGAGAGCGACAGTAGTTTTCATATGCACTTGCTTGTAGTTTAACTACTTTTTTAATGATTTTCTTGCTCGGCTCGACAAAGATATTCTGTAAGTCTTGCTGATGTTAACAATCAATTATGCCAAAATGATCAAGGACACAACATTAAAATTAAATCTATTTTCCTTGAAAAAATTCCCAACACTTGTTGACGCAAAATTACAATTATTTACCATTGATAAGTTCATACAATCTCGATTATTTTTTTAGTGTTAATGATACTCTTATGTATTTTAACTATTTTACAATGTACTGTTACACGTTACAAACCTGGTTGGTTTCGACAGATGTTTGGGCTTCGGAAAGGTACACCTTCCAGCCAAAAGGGTGAGGTAAGGGATGCCAAGCCCCAGAAATTCCTTTGTATACCTTTCGTTTTGTGCACTTCAATCATTGCCTCTATTTTTCAGAAGGAGGGCAGTTCTCCGCCCAATCAAAAACAGTCAGAGGGCAAATATCCGCCCAGTGAAAAATCTTTTAGAGGGCACCACTTCTTTGGGGGGGGGTCTCCTGCTTTATCGGATAAATGTCCACATTAGAAAAGCTGTATGTTAACTGTTAACGATACCATTTGGTTTATATGCATGTATGTGTGGATGACAACACAGGATTGCAATAAACAGGACCTATATTATAGGCTATAGTACACCGTTGTTTATAGCCCCCTGCAATAAATTAGCTCAAAACTTATAATGCGGATCCGTTTATAACGCTGTTTCCCGGCTTGGACCCCATTGACCGCGCTATATTGGAGTTACAGTGTATATACACATCAACTTTCATGATTACATGGACATTAATTTTTGTTAAAAATGTTCATTTACTGTATGTACATTATACATGAAGATGTAAACACAACACTTTTCACAGTAAATACAAATAATCAGGAAGGTATTTATATACATATGTGCAGTGCATCACTGAGTAATCATTTCTTTGTTTTACAACTTTGTAACTAAACTGTTCTGTTGGCCCTGTTAATGTGTCCTGGAAAGCACTGGTGATGAACAGGCACGTTGCATTGTACACACCCAAACTTGGAGGTCCCTGCACGCTCCCCACGGTGCGTTTTGATGTGACATTCAACGTAAACCTTTTTCCTTTCAAATGATTGTGTGGACTCGAGCCGGTCTGGCTGTGTCAAAGATTGGTGCATCCTTTCCTGCAGCATAATCGCCAATCAGACCGTCCGCAAGGTCTTGAACAAAGTCCTGCATGTTGGGCCACTCACGCCTGACTGCCTCTGGGTAAGATTCTTTCGCAACTATGTATGTGTTCAGCGCACTGCCCATCATAAAGTGGAAAAACAGACATCTCCACCATTTTCTCGACCGATGGTTGATGATGTGGTATCCGATCATATGGTCTTACAAGTCCATCTCCTTCATGAACCGCTGGTAGTCGCTCAGCATTTTGGGCACTTCCACAGGTTGCTGCACCGCGTTACCAGACCTACCCATGTCAGCAGGGGTGTGGAAGTTCTACAGGACCATAACACACTTTGTTTCCTGCCAAACACAACAGGAAAATTCCTCTTTCTGAGTTACCAGGAACTCATTTTTGCTCAGCATTATATTCCTTGGTTACAGTGCAGTGGGCAGACCTTTCCTGTTATTATGCACAGTGTCTCAGGCAAACACACAGTTTAACTAGGTCGGCAGTTCTTTAAAAGAACACGTCCCCTTCAAATTTGAATAAAAGGCACTTTTCCCATAGGTATAATCTGTTTTGAGAAAGATCACAAAGTTCCCATACAATTACACACAGATTTATTCATAAAAGTTGAAGATGAAAGCGTCACGCGGAACAGTGTTTCGCATCAAGAATTAAGGAAGAAGAGCCGAACCTGGTTACATAATACATGCAGAATTAAGACTCCATACAAGGCATCACTTTCGATTCTAATAGGCAAAGCAGATGTAACATATGACTTAATAAGTGAAAAAAATCATCAATGGCAATATTTGTACATCATAGCAGGCTTTGAACAGGATTCGAACAACTTTTTTTTGGCACATTATAGGTAAAATCCATCTAGATGCAGCATTTCTGATGTCATTTGACCCAACAAAAGGGGTTGCTTGCACGAAAAAACAACACACTTGACTTCATGACTCAAAAAAAGTCATCGTCAGACATGAGCTTAACATCTTGTGTCACATCTGGACTTATGATTCTTCGGCTCGAGTTCCGTCTCGGACAGGCTCCGGAAAGTGTCAGTCTGGCCTGGGTGCTCAATTACGTGCAATCTGAGAAAACAAAAAGTTTTTTTGTGCATATTTACCCAAGACGGTGCCAATTAATGTAAGCGAGAAACAATTAGAGTAAGCCATCAAAAGTCTTTGTTGCTTTATTTGCTGCAAATGGATAAGTCACCACGCCGGCATCACATTGTCGGGCACACTGGTAAAGTTATCGCCACAAAATGTGGTTTTAGAGCTGCAGTAATTGTAAAAAACCCAATTTTCCTAATTTTGGTGACATAAGTGTAGTTTAGTGAACAGTGCCGGACTGGTGTAGAAATTGTCCATAAAAACTCGCAAATTGGTGTTGTTTAGATGGCCAATGAGATTATTTACAACTCCAGGGGTTCCACTGGCCCAAAAAAAGTTGTCGCCACTTTTTCGCGACGCGAAACTGTCAGTTAATCCGACCTTATTAATTATGACAATCGTCTAAGAAACCTTACAACATCAATGTCATTGACTATATTATTACTTTTAAAAGTATATAAATACATAAATAATAATAAGTTACTTCATAAGTCTTAATAAACTTTATTTATACATAAAAACATTGGTTTGCACATGATAAACAATCACATATAACCATCTTCTTTGCCAGGAACAGCACATTTGCGCGTGCTGCCTTCACTGCTGCCTCATTCTTTGAGATTGATGATTTGCTGGCAGCCGCCATATCCTTCCGAAGCTGCATCGCCTCAGCAGCAGTCTGGTGTTCTGAAAAGAAAAAATAAATAATACCATGAGACTTTGTTTTTATTATTTTCATACTGTATAATCAAATTTCAATACAAACAATACAGCTGGGAAGCAATGTGAATATGCACTTTAAACTAAACAATTTGCTACCACACACAAACATACCCTTTGTTTTTACATGCTTAGTTAAGGACTCCTTTTTCATAACGTTACAACCAGATGTAAATGCATTTTTGAACTAGCTTTTAACACAGTAGTCACAAAACATTGTCTTTGTTTTCGCATCATATGAAATGAAAGGGAAATCTGACTTCCAGCTATCATTGAATTTTCGCTTTGCTACAGAATTATCATGTTTTTGCAATTTTGCAGGATTTTCATTGCTTTCATTTGTTTCAATTTCTAAAGCACCCTTTCGAGGATTAAAGAAGTCATGAAAATGATTGCTTGTGAATATGTAATCATATGTGTCTTTATATACGAAAGCCATCAACATAAACTGTGAAAAATATGAACAATCTTTAACTAATGTGTAAATAACAATACACTTACCATGGTATTGATTAAAGAGTAGCCGCCTTATATATCGATATAATCATTGATCTTTGTGCAAGTTTGTTCTAAGTGTTACATAATTGAGTGTTCTTTATCATAAAAGAACCGTTAATCAGATAATAACCCCCATAAAACTTGACAATAGCAGTAAAATCACCGACTGTAACACTTTCACGCTTCCGTGATTTCAGTGCACTCTATACTGTAGGTCGCTTACATCGTCGTAAATCAATATTTACAACTGACAAACGCTGGCCGCTTATGCTCGGTCGCGTGGTTTTCGACTCGCAGTACATTTTCGGATAGGATTTTACCGATTTTTTTAAATTCGCCACTTTAAAAAAATTGGAGCCACTTAAAAAAAATTTGCGCCATTTGGCGCCAATGGCGATCGACAGCGGAACCCCTGAACTCTGTGTGACAGGCCCTTCTCCTGGTCTTCCTCCTTCCCAGTGTACACTTGGAATTGGTGAATGTACCCTGCAGGTTTTTTTTTAGAAAAAGGGGAAGGCGCTGGACGCTGGGTAAAAGGGGAAAATAGAGCGCGAAAGAGACATATTTGGGGAAAAATAAAAAATAATGATTTATTTCAATGTCTATAACTAATCGACAGAGGCATGTCTCTGTCACTATTATTGTGAGTTTCATGTCTCCTAGAGGGATTGTCCCCTAATACAGAACCAGTTGTGGCATAGAAAATGTTTGGGCCACTACTGGATCCAAATAGCTCGCAATATTTACACATAAACCCATGTTTAGTTTGACTGTGATATAGCCATGGGTATCGGGATTCGTATCCTTGAGTAGATGTAATTATGGGAAATGTTTTCAACTGTTTTTCTGTACTGGGGCCGGGGGGCGATGCCAATTTTGATATTTCAGTTTCATTATTAATGGGTAGACGATCTAGATCTGCTACAGTATTGGAAGGAGAAAGTGCGACAGCTGCCGATTATCTACTTTCACAATGTTCGATGTCGATTACCTTTGAATCTTGCTGTGTTTTAACGGTTTTTGATGAATCATTCTTTAAAAATGTGTGGATGGGTTTAGTATTTGTCGAATCCGAACGTTTTATTTTTAACCAGGTTTTCCGAAGGAAAAAACTGGTTATTAGATTGGCGAATGCGGGCGGGCTGGCGGGCTGGCTGGCGGGCTGGCGGGCGGGCGGAACAAGCTTGTCCGGGTCATAACTATGTCGTTCATTGTCAGATTTTAAAATCATTTGGCACATTTGTTCACCATCATTGGACGGTGTGTCGCGCGAAATAATTACGTCGATATCTCCAAGGTCAAGGTCACACTTTGAGTTCAAAGGTCAAAAATGGCCATAAATGAGCTTGTCCTGGCCATAACTATGTCATTCATTGTGAGATTTTAAAATCATTTGGCACATTTGTTCACCATCATGAGACGGTGTGTCGCACGAAAGAATCACGTCAATATCTCCAATGTCAAGGTCGCCACGACTAAAAATAGATTTAAAAAAAAAACAAACTTACAAAGGGGGTTAATTTTGTTTGTTCATTTCAAAAGTTCAGTTTGAGTTTTCTCCCTTTATCAGATTTTTTTCACAATGAAAACCTGGTTTTGTGACAATTTTGTCCCTTGTTTTCGTGTATGAACGCCAATTGTGAGACATTTTTTCTATTTTCACGTTTACATCTATGCTCTTTTTTAACCCGGATGAAAATTCGACTGGTTTCCGGTAATTAATTGACGAAATACCCCACTCGCGCAAGATCGGAATCCAGTGAAATAGGCAGGTGATTATTGCGGTCAGTTGCCCGGATAAAATTTCCATGACGTATTTATTTAATTGCTATATTTAGAATCACTGGGGTTCCCAGTTTTGTGTGGTCGTCGTCAGAGAGAGAGTGGGATCGTAGTGCAAATAAGATAAGTGTCGACTGACCCAAAGGAAAGAATATCTTTGAGAGGAAAATATTATATTTTGGGGAAAAATGATATTCTTAGAGGGGAAATTGTGTTTTTTTGGGGAAAAATTCTGGTAGGGGGAAGACGCCGAATATTTGCGTCACTTTCTTATTAAAAAAACCCTGCCCAGTTTCACTTTCTGCCAATCTCCAAACTTTTATTCCCCGCTTTGTTGGTTTTAGTGGCAAATACTGTCGAAAGCCAAGACGTCTCTTGAATTTGTTCATACACTCGTCTACAGTGACATTGTGGTAGGGGGTGTACACGGCCTTGAAGTTTTTGTTCAAATAGTCCCAATACCATCTGATTTTGTTAAGTTTGTCTGGTTTGGCTGGAGGTGGGGCTTCGTTGTTGGTCAGGTGTAGGTAGCGCCAGATAAGGTTGAACTGGTCCCAATGCATGATGGTGTTGAAAGCAGTACAGAACATGCGCTTCTTGATCCGCCAGTAGTCATTCCTTGACAGAAAACGCATAACACCCATGCAAAAACAGAGGCCAATGAAGGCTTTCATAGCAGGATTGTCCACTGGCACCCAACGAAGAGCGAAAGGTGGGGTGGGTTTCGTGCCCGCTCTTGTTCTGCATAACGGTTCGTCTCGGTTACCAGATGTTGCCACAAATCCTTGGTCCGGTTTAGTAAGAGCGACCATTGTCGGGCGAATATGGTTGTATCAGCAAATAATCGTCGTGCGACGATAACCGGGTTTAATAGAGAGCGACGATTGTCAATTGACAGCGCGTTGTTCGACATACTGTCGAGCGACAGCAGTCCACCCCTCACACCACGACTGCTCGTCGCTTGACGCTTTGTCGGCACCCAAAACCCGTGCAAGGAGACTCCCAGACAGTCTGCGACGGCACCAAGATCGTCTGATCACTTGTAGGACAATCCCAGACAGTCTGCGGCGGTTTCAGAAGGTCTCCCAGACCAGCTTGGTACCTGCAGGAGACTCCAAGAAAGTCTGCGACGGTGCAAAGACCATTTGGGCACCTGCAGAAGACACCCAGACAGTATGCGACGGTGCCAGAAAGTCTTAAGGACCGGCGAGGCACCTGCTGGAAATTCCAAGACCGTGTGCGACTGTGCCAGTCTCCAAGACCGGTGGCACACCTGCAGGACACTCCCAGACAGTCTATGATGGTGCCAAGACCGTCTGGGCATCAGACAAAGAATCCCAGACTGTGCCAGACAGTCTCCCAGAACTCCGGAGCACATGCAGGAGATTCTCAGACAGTCGGGTACGATGCCAAGACCGTCTTGGTACCTGTAGAGACTCCCAGAAAGTCTGTGACGGTGGAAAGACCGTCTGGGCACCGGTAGGAGACTCGAACACGGTGCCAGACATTATACCACGTCGGGGCGCAAGCAGGAGATCCCTAGACAGTCTGCGACGGTGCCAAGACCGTCAGGGCACATGCAGGAGACTCCCAGACGGTGCAAGAATTTTTCCAGACCGTCTGGGAACCTGCAAGAGACTCTCAGACAGTCTGCGACGATGCAAAGACTGTCTGGGCACCAGCCGGAGACTGCTAGACAGTCTTCCAGACCGTTTGGGCACCTGCAGTGACTCCAAGACAGTCTGCGACGGTGCCAAGACCGTCTGGGCAGCTGCAGGAGACTCCCTGACAGGATGCAATGTTGCAAATAACCTGCAATAGTGTCCCAGACAGTTTGCGACGGTGCTCAGACCGTCAAGGCACATGCAGGAGACTCCCAGACGGTGTCAGACAGTCTCCCAGACCGTCGGGGCACCTGCAGGAGACTCACAGACAGTATGCGATGGTACAAAGACCGTCTGGGCACCTATCGGAGATTCCAAAATAGTCTTCGACGGAGTGAGAGACTGTATGGCACTGTTATCGACCGTCTGGGAGTCTCATGAAATTGCCCAGACGGTCTTGACACGTCGTAGAATGTATGTGAGTCTCTTGCATGTGCTTTGCTGGTCTGGGAGACTGTCTGGCACCATCGCAGACAGTCAGTCTGGGGATCTCCTGTATGTGTTCTTACGGTCTTGACACCGTCGCAGACTGTCTGGGAGTCTCCTGCAGGTGCCCTTCCGGTCAGAGAGACTGTCTGGCAACGTCGCCGACTGTCTGGGGTCTGTTGCAGGTGCCCCGCCAGTTTGAGAGACGGTCTGGCATCGTCAAAGACTGTCTGAAAGTCTCCTGCATGTGCCTAGACGGTATTGGCACCGTTGCAGACCGTCTTTGAGTATCCTGCTGGTGCGCAGACGGTCTTCACACCGTCGCAGACTGTCTGGGATTCTCCTGAAGGTGAAAAGCATCATTGTCATATTGGAGGCATTACATTAATTTAAACATAGAAATGGTGCAGAATGATATCACATGTATGTTTCTTTTCAACGTTGTGTAAGTCCTTCTTGGATTACACGATAACCCAAATGCTTTAGTTATAGATTCCCCAGTGTCCATTAATTTCTTTGCCTGATACTTGATGAAGGCCCGCTGCAACTGGTTTAAACGGTCATTTGCTGCTCTTGCGTTCGGCACATAAAATGGTCGGAGGCTTTCTCTTATACTCTCGTCTACCTGCTCCAGGTCTGAGATGTATCTGAAATAGAAAACGCGAAGTGTTTGTTTTGTTTATACTGATTTCTTTTAGCTCTATTCTGTAGAAAGCAAATGCCAGGCTTACCCTTAAATTACTAGTCCGCTTTCTGTTGCAACATGGCGTGCATGTATGTGTGCCTCTACCCGGATGCAAACTCGGTTCGCAAGGGTTAAGCTGCAAGCACGCCAACTATTGAGCTATATAGGAACACTATTAGTTAAAGAAACATACTCGAGTCAATTCCTGGAACCAACCAGTACTGAATAACGAGGATAAAGAACGGATGACCTTTACGGGGTTTGAATCAAGTTAAAATACATGAAATAGTGTAATATGTAGATGAAGATGTTTTCACGTTTATCTTTCTTTTCTTGGTCTGTGAGCTGTAGAAATTGGGGTGCGCCGATGAAACTGGGATGCCTCTGCCTATTCCTGTAGAAATTGGAGTGGCTACCGGGAAAGCAGATGCAGGGATAGAAACACTGACTGCACTTAAATCGTAATCCATGTAAGAAATACCACTACTTTGATGTATGTTTAACGCAGCGACTGCCGCTGTGAATGCTATAATTAATTGATTAGTGACAGTAGAGTTAGAGGTCTGGTCGTCAAGAGCTTTCACCCTTTTTGTAAGCTGTTCTATTTTACTGTCTTGCTGCTTTACATTATTTTCTTCTAAAGCTTGGATTTTCTTCCTAAGTTCTTTATTTGCACTTCTTAGAGAATTCACTTTTTTCTCTAATATCGCAAGCCTATTCCTGTCTGCCTTTATATCTCCTTTTACGGATACCAACGACCTGCCTAACAATTCCGTGGTCTCCTTCACCAGAGCCTCGACAAAATCCCGCTCGCATGCAGTATTCATGATATCGCTGCTAAAAAGAATAAAGTTTGTAAGAGAAAATATAGCAATACAATTAATACTGTAAGAAAAACTCCGGATGTAACTGTGCAATGTACTTAAAAGTGCAAGAACAAGTGACTTCTTACCTTATATGTGTTTTGCAAAATAATCCGAACACTTTCCTGGTAAACTAAAGAATGCCACAAAAGCTAGAAAAACTGTTTATTAATGTAAATGCAAGAAAGGGAGGAGAAAGAAAGCATTGTATTTAAGTTTGATGGAAAAATAAAATTTTGGGGATCATTTAACAAATGTGTCTGTTCACTTCAAAATCTATAAATGACTGATTTCAACACGTGTTATTTTTGTCCCAGTTCATTGCCTGCCCCTTACTGTCCTTTTTCTGTCCCCATTGTGTCCCTTGCCTGTCCCTTTTCTGTCCCTGTCCCTTACTGTCTCTTCCTGAAAGAAAGGTGGGAGAAAGAAAGGGAAGTATTTAAGTTTGATGGAAAAATAAAATTTTTAGAGATCGTTTTACGAATCCATCTGTTCACTTCAAATCAGATATCCGTCTTGCCAATTACAAGTTGATTCTGTTTTATTTTAGCTAGATTGTTTTCCATTAAAATGTCATTACCATAATTTTTTAGTAGAGAAGTGATATATATTTATAATCGCTGTTGTTTTACTAAGCAAATATAAAAGTTTAAATTTATATCAACATTATTTTTACAATAATACATAATTGACTAGTTTGGCTATTTTCTGTTGGTTTAAAAAAAATACTGATACTTTTTTAGCCGGATTTTTTTCGAAAAAATCTCGGCTTATAGATTGACGTTGTCGGGCGGGCGGGGGGGGCGGGCGGGCGGGCGGGGTGGCGGCGTGCTCGAAAATGTTAAAGTTCTTATTTCATGGTATAACTTTGGTATGCTTGGACCTAGAGTCTTCAAACTTGACATGAAGGTTGGCCAGGATTAACAGATGACCACTGGTCATTTCAAGGTCATTCATTTGAAGGTCAAGGTCACTGTGACCTTCAATATAAAAAATGTTAAAGTTCTTATAACTTTGGTATGCTTGGACCTAGAGTCTTAAAACTTGACATGAAGGTTGGCCATAACTAGTTAGTAACCACTGGTCATTTCAAGGTCATTCATTTGAAGGTCAAGGTCACTGTGACCTTGAATGTAAAAATGTTAAAGTTCTTATTTCATGGTATAACTTTGGTATGCTTGGACCTAGAGTCTTCAAACTTGACATGAAGGTTGGCCAGGATTAACAGATGACCACTGGTCATTTCAAGGTCATTCATTTGAAGGTGAAGGTCACTGTGACCTTCAATATAAAAATGTTAAAGTTGTTATAACTTTGGTATGCTTGGACCTAGAGTCTTGAAACTTGACATGAAGGTTGGCCAGAACTAGTAAGTAACCACTGGACATTTCAAGGTCATTCATTTGAAGGTCAAGGTCACTGTGACCTTGAATGTAAAAATGTTAAAGTTGTTATAACTTTGGTATGCTTGGACCTAGAGTCTTGAAACTTGACATGAAGGTTGGCCAGAACTAGTAAGTAACCACTGGACATTTCAAGGTCATTCATTTGAAGGTCAAGGTCACTGTGACCTTGAATGTAAAAATGTTAAAGTTCTTATTTCATGTTATAACTTTGGTATGCTTGTACCTAGAGTCTTCAAACTTGAAATAAAGATTGGCCAGTACTAGAAGATGACCACTGGTCATTTCAATGTCATTCATTTGAAGGTCAAGGTCACTGTGACCTTAAATGTTAAAATGTTAAAATTGTTATAACTTTGGTATGCTTGGACATAGAGTCTTCAAACTTGACATGAAGGTTTGCAAGCACTCTTAGATGACCACTGGTCATTTCAAGGTCATTCATTCTAAGGTCAAGGTCACTGTGACCTTAAATGTTATTGTTGTTCATGTATATGCATGCATTCAAAACATAACACAAGCTTTGCTCATGCCTTGAAAAGTACTTACATTTCATTTTGACCTTTGAACAATATTTCAGTAATTTAAGTATTGCATTGACAAAACACGAAAGGTACTTTCCTGTCATTTAAATCAAAAATCCGGCTTCAATGCGGTCATCTCCGACCGCGGAACTCTTGTTTTAAAACTTAAATATGTATGTATTTGAAATTATCATGCTATCACCATGAAAGATCTATAATACAATATTTAATACTGGCAACAGTTTCTAAACTTCACTTTTGTTTTGTTCTGTTACATGCAGGATGTCTCTTTATTGTCTGTTTTTATTTGTATATTGGCTTCTCAGATTTGATATTACACTACACACTGTTAGAATATCATCAGTCTGTGGTAAAAGTGTAATTGGAAGTTCTCCTTCGATAATTCTGAAAGTCTTTAAACGTCGAATCACCTGTTCAATAAGAATACGCAAATTGTAAATGTTCTAGGTTTTTCGAACAGCGGCTGAGGTCATTTGGGATTGTCCGCGGTGACCTGGTGGCACATACAAAGAAATTGACCCAGATGAGCATTCCTCCTAAATATTTAAGCCTTTTTCAGCCGCGATCACTGAATAATGGGGCACTTTGTCTATGAAACCACAGTCCAAAGTCAATGCTTTGGCTGAAATTCTTCCAGTATAAACTGGTGACACATATGTTATCGCACTGTTTGGGGCATATGCGACAAGTACTTTTAATGTATTGTGGTGTTTGTAGTCGCTCCATGTTATACATTGCATCTCAGCATCCTTCGGCGCTTGATACAAATTTCAGTAAAATCTATGATACTGTTCAAGTCCTGAATGTGTTGCATCTTCCTCGATTTTGATCCGATTTATGTGTCTTCGTCTGTCATAAATATTGTTGTGCTTAAAACTTTAGCACTTGCTTTCAACCATGTATGAAATATTCGTCTACAAACATTAAACTATTTGGAAACAATTTGCTAGATAACAACCAAGTAAACCAAGGCGGAGACGCATTAGCATGAAAATGGATAGCACAACACTAAACAATGAGAAATCACAACACTCTCTTTAAGAAATCAAAACACTCTCTTTAAAGGAAACACATTTTTTTCATGGGAAAATAAGGAATTTTATGCTAAACTGGCATGTAAATTGATGTTCAAATTACTTTATCTAAAGTTTCCGGAAATTTATTTTCTCGTGTGAAAGTAATTGAAAAGAATATCAATCAATATTTAAAGAAAACATGTATTAACAAGGCTATTGTCAAGCAATATGGTCCCCTACTGCCTCCACCATTGTCAGAAATTTCACCATTGTCAGATTATTATTTTTTGGGTTGCCATAGCAACCACAATTTTTGACGTAGGAACAAAATAAAATGACGTGCATAATGTCCATATTGCCATCTATCCATGTAACAAGTTTTATGAAAAAATATTAAGAACTTAAAGTTATCACAGGATCCAGAAAACCACCATTTTCAGCCGTATTTCTAGTCTATTTGTTGTCAAAGCAACCATAATTGTGAAAAAGTTATCGCAGGATCCAGAAAAGTGTCACAGACCCAAAGACACACAGAGCGCAAACCATAGGTCCCCTCCGGTGAAACCGGTAGGGGACAATAAAAACTAGGAACTAATGAAGTCATGCTGATACTTTTAAGGTATTTGAATGGGTTCAGCTTTATGTCGTAAGCATTCAGACATGACTTTGACATCATTTGCAAATGGCAACAGTCCTTTCTGGCTGTTTCGCTTAGCCTCCTGAAGTGTTCTTAAGGCATTGGAAGACACTTCATCTGTCCAATCAATTTCAAATAATTTGGAAAGCTCGATGATTGCAGATTCTGGTTGTTTGTTTCGAATCATTTTGAAATGAGAATTTAAGGCATTTCTGAAGTGTTGGTCCATCTTTAAGGCTCATGATATTGATATTTCTGTCGAAGCCTGCAACGTTTTTGCAAGATTTTGCAATACATTGGAAAGCATCTTGATACATGAAATTCTCCAAAGACTTCATTATTGACCGAACACGATTGCATGTTTCTCAGCAATCTAGCCACTTCTTTTAGCTTCTGTGTACAGTTATTGTGTTTTTATTATGGCCCCTTTTTGTGCAGAGCTACATGTATTCACTTAATGCAAAAATTGTATCATCACTTTTGACTATACGACCTATTCCGTCGTTGCGCATTGACTTGCTTACTCTTCTTAAAATAGTACTTCCTTCTATTGATTTAGGTAGAAGCAGGCTTCTCTCTAAAGAATGTCTTTTCCTTTATCCCACCGCGTTGGCATACTTTCAATTGTTCTTTTCTCCACCGCATTCTTTTCATAACCCTAACAGTAAGCAAAAGATCTATTCTCGTATGCAGCAATGATTTGATTTTGACATTGCCTCAAATTGAGACTCAATGCTACAAACAGCTTCACTTGGTCATCTCGCAATTCTTTCAAATTATGGAGTTGTTTCCCAATGTTCCTTATTTGTTTATAAAACTTTTCATATTGAAAAGATCTTTTCTATCTTGTTTATCTTTTATGCTGTGAAAGCAAATGTTCTTAGTTTGGTGTGTGGGTTTTTGCATAATATGCAATAAAGCCCCTCTTATTGTTTTGTCTGTAATCACTGTTATTTGTTTGAGAAATTGTTATGTGTGTTTTGTGTGCACCTTTGATGATGATTCGTCGCGCTTATTATATCAGTTAATGACCTTGTGTTAGGTTGCATCGAAGGAACTGTAACAAGTTGGATTTCTAGAAGGTCATACTCACATGGCCGTCACTGTTACGTATCGCGTCTCTCCGACAAAGATCATTCAGGCCTTTCCAGAAGCAGCCTTTGCGAATACCTACATTTTTCATAAGAATGCGTGTTACAGGAAGCCCTTTTATTGGCCCTTTTTCAGCTTATGTTGCAGTACCAATTACCTCTGCAAGGGAGTTTTGGATGATGTCGGAAAAATAAAATGTGATGGCCATTTCCTTGTTTCTACCACATGTCATATATTAAAAACATAAAAAATATGCCATTTTACAGAGAGCCAAACACCACTTACCTGCTGGTTGGCTATTAGAATAATTGGATCGGCAAAAGATAATTAGCCACCTGGGAAAAGAAAAGATCGAGATAATTATACTTATATAGGCACATGTTTTTATAAGCCGAATAAATCTCTGTTTACTGTGTTAGTCCCAGGGTTGGCAGACGATTACCCATTCTTTGTGACGTTAATGTATCACATCAGATACGTCCAGAAGAAGATGCATTATCCTATTTAATGAAATACATTTGAAAAACATCTCATTCAAAAGGCTCAATTCCCGTGTAAAGTGTTGTATAGGGCTCAAAAGGAGTAAGTAAGTCTCAGATATTATTAAATTTATAACAGTTTACAGTGATAACAACCCATTACAATCGCAACATATTGTTTTGTATCACATGCAGGTTAATTAACATCGAAGACGGAATATAATTAAACCACTGCGCGCAATCACCTTAGCAGACAAAACAGAGAAACCGCTATAACAATGATAACTATCAATAGACACACAATGACACCGATAATCGATTGATATGTACATCACAGGCCTTAAGTGTCTCTTAAATTGTTTTGCGATATTTTCAGTTTGCAAAATTTTCGACCACCCTCATTAATATATGTATCACGGAAAAAGCAACTTTTTGCACAAACCCACTAATCTGCTGGTACAAATAAACATGACCCATTTATAATCCTTTCAAAATCACACACCGTATCAACCGTTGTAATTTAATGAAACATATCATTGGTTGATTTAATGGAACATCGTAGTTTGTACCGAGGTGATTAGTGGGTTTTTCTTAACTCGTGCTTTTCCGGGATAGATCTATTTCGGAGGCGTCTTTAATCCGCTGTTCAAAAGTTTTTTATTCTTGGTCTGACGTGCAATTAACCGGTCCTGACTGGTTTAGAGATTGCAGCGAATGGTTTATCACACCTAATCGAGATAAGAATGTCGTTAGGGTGTGTTAGCATGTGTACTGTGTAATCGATTTCATGACATGGAAATTTTAGCAAACAGAATCGGACCGACTGTTTGGGATTTTCAATCGGTAATTCATGACCCCAATCGGTCTAGGACCGACAAAACCGAAACAAATATGACCCCTGGGAGTAACATACTGTTTAGTGTAAGATCTAGTTAACCTTCTATTGGTATGATATTATATTACTTAGGATGTTTTTAGAATGAAAACATATATATTAGTAATACCCTAACCACTTTCCTTTCATTGAAGCGTTATTTTATTCCAAACATGACTTTTAAAAGCGTTTTTTAGTTATTGAACATCAATAAACTTTTCAAATCGTTAAAGAAATAATAAGTAACGTGTGTCATCATATGAGTCGCGTTCTGAGAAAACTGGGCATAATGCATGTGCGTAAAGTGTCGACCCAGATTAGCCTGTGCACACATGCTAATCAGGGACGACACTTTCCGCCTAAATTGGATATTTGCTGAGAAGAGACTTCATTCAAACGAAAAATGTCATAAAAGCGGAAAGTGTTGTCCCTCATTAGCCTGTGCGGACTGCACAGGCTTATCTGTGACGACACTTTACGCACATGCATTATGCCCAGTTTTCTTAGAACGCGACTCAAATTGACTATTCATCATGCTTCTGGAATGAATCAGTAATTTTGTTTGATAACAATTTCAAAACATTTCCACTACATAAAAGTTGATGACAACATTTTGTTCTAAATTGAAAGGCATTAAGATACCAAATAAAAAGGTACCAAAAAGAGTGTGAACGGCATTAAGTGGGTACAAAGTGCATATAAAGCAGCACCCTGTTACGATTATATCACGCTAACTTCTTTACATCTCATCAAATTCTCACAAATTCCTGATCATACGTTTACAGACTGAACAATTCTTATTGGCATCCTTAAAGGCATTGTCTTTCACAATGTCGATGTTCAGAGTGTAAGGAGGACTATGCAGATATCTGTTTAACCCGCTCTTTATAGATTCAATGGATGTGGTTTTGTTAAGCCCCCCATCTCGTTTTCGTAAACCCATGTAGACTTTTCTAAGTTGTTTTGCAAGCTCATTAACTTCTAATGATTCGAAGTCAGGACTCTGATCCTTTTCACATAGGTAAGATTTCAGTATGTTTGCACATTTTTTGTTTGCTCTTAAAGTGTTCTGCGAGTTTAATTTCAGTCTCTTGTTAGCAATTTCTTCCGAAGAAGTGTCTGCAAATCGTTTAGAGGCAGCCATACTTCCCCGTTTACCAGACCACAATTTTCTGCTCTTTAAGCTCCTTGTTGATAACAAACCCAAAGAAAGGAAAAGTGCTGAAAGTCCTTTTGTAGGTCACAGACTACTAAATATATTTGAGCAGCCAGTTATTGTCCCCTACCGGTTTCACCGGAGGGGACTTATGGTTTGCGCTCTGTGTGTCCATCTGTCCGTCAGTCTGTCACACTTTTCTGCATCCTGCGATAACTTTAAAAGTTCTCTATATTTTTTCATAAAACTTGAAACATGGATAGATGGCAATATTCAGATTATGCACGTCATTTCATTTTGTTCCTACGTCAAAAATTCTGGTTGCTATGGCAACAAATAAAAAAATATTCTGACAATGGTGGAGCCGGTAGAGGGCATATATTGCTTAGCAATAGTCTTGTTTTATACAGCCTCATATCGTTCAGCAGTAGAAACTCCAAATGCCCTGTTGAATCGACGATTCGGGGCGGCCATTTTGAATGTTTCTACTGCCCCATATAGTCTACTGACGCCATATAGAATATATGGGGTCAGCATGTGACGTCAAACAACCAATGAGAGAAGAGTATTTTGTAGATGGCGTGATGTTATTGTATGTGTTGAAAATATTTTCACACTTCAAGGCTCTATATAGTTTGACATTTAGTTGTTAATGATAGTATTTGACAAAACATGTTCATGTGTTAAAATACTTTCACACTTCCATTCTCTATATAGTTTGACATTTAGTTGTTAATGTGAGTATTTGACAAAAAAAATTCATGTGTTCAAAATATGTTTACACTTCCATGCTCTATATAACCTGTAAGTCAAAGGAAACGGCCACCGTAGATTGGTAGCGGATCTGTGGTAGTGGAAACGCAATGGCTTCACAAACCGGAGATTGCTGGTTCGATCCCCCGCTGCACCTTACCTACTAACTCGTCTTTCGCATGAGACGTTAAACGGAGGTGCAGTGTACTAGGTGCTATACACAGGTGAAGTAAATACTGGTAGTACTTACCTGAAATAAAGCTGTATCTGTTCCCGGATCCCTCAGGCCAGGAACGTAGACACACAAAACACATATGATGATCAACGATACAAAAGTAGACGTCCGTCTAGGTATAAGGCTACAGTATGACTGCTGATTATCTGCATTCGTTTCCGGTCAATCGATTAGTCTCTGCCGTACTGTTCCGGTTACACACCAGTAAATTTACCACACTCCTCCCCATTTTATCCAACGGGAAAGAGCCAGAGTCCTTTTTCAGTCTTGGTAACTTGTTACTTCATCAAAAATTTGGCCTACACTAAAGTTCCGGGCCCTGGTGATACTTTATTTTGTATTCAATTCTGCAATGCTCCATTAATTGTCCACTAAAACAGACTAGAGGAGTAAATTGTGCCCAGCATATAGTTTTTCTTTAAACTTATAATTAACAACGGAGTTTTTCCAAACTTTCACTTCCATTCATTGTCTATACACTTCAGTTGTGATCCTTTCTGTTAAAATTAGTGTCCTAAACATTAAAATATTAAAACTCCATATTCAAAATTCAATAATTGGCCACACGAATGTCATATTACATTAGGCTATTTATAGCCCAAACAGTTGAGTGTAATTCCTCAAAGTGAGCTGACACACATCCCGGACCTCACTATCCCGATAGGACGCAATCACGTTGGCGACGTCCCCTAAAAAGGATGGAGTGCACATCCGAGCCCCAGCTGGTCGAAAGTATGGCGAGTCAGTTTCGATCAACAGCCTGTTCGCCGGGACCCTCCGGACTGCCGGTTTCTGCGCCTCCGTGAAAAGCCGGGCTTGTCCTGAATAACTAAAGAAACAGTTAGGGAATGCCTTACACTAGCTGATCACTACCTCTTGCGCGCCGGTGAAACAATGCAGCACCACTTTCTGCGTCCGAGCAACATTGGGCTTTAATAATTCCAGACACTCCAGATAGAGCACTCCGGACTGCCGATCCTCCCCATCACGGATATGAAGGATGATTGGTTGACAAGGGGATGACAATTCTAATATCCTTGTGAGAACTTCCTCCTGTAGCCCCCAAGTATCTGCTGGCTCGGTTCGATCCAACCCAACTTCTCCCAATGCCACTACTCGTTCATTCCTCAGGAGTTGTTTTAAATGACGGTAGAGCTCAGGGTTGAATCTTGCCGCTTTCCGGGGATGTAATCCCACCGCGACACCAAACCCAGCCTGAGCCGGGAAGGATGTCGGGTAGATCTCGGGGTCACAATAGATCAGGACACCTCCTACCACATCCACTTCAACTTGGGGTCTGATCCCCACATCTGCATCCAGAATGTTCCGGATTTCTGAGTAATACGGCATACCCAACTTCACTAAGGACCGGTCCAGGTGAAAATGAGAATCGAAGGCCGCAATCCTGGTCGTTACTGGTCGTCCTGACGCTTGGGATGTGCTCCCCCTAGCCAACGAGAGGTTTGCCTGTCCGGACACTGCCAGATACTCCCTAACAGACATGTTCAGTATATTAGAAACAGCATGAGCCGTTCCACGTCCTACAGGGTCCGTCACTGCCACAACCGGGGGTGTCGGGGTACTTGGATGCTCCACTTCAGGGATTTGAACAGGTAATCCAGCCGCAGCATGAGCCGTTCCACGTCTTACAGGTTCCGTCACTGCCACAACCGGGGGTGTCGGGGTACTTGGATGCTCCACTTCAGGGACTTGAACATGTAACCCAGCCGCAGCCGGGACGGTACAAGAGGTACGCTGACTGTCCAGGTTGAAGAAGTACACTTGCCGATCCCTTGGAATATGTTTCAGTAGACCGACAAGGACACGCCAATGAGCAAGAAGAGCCTGCGAGTTTAGACGTTGGATGTCGAAATCCACTTCCGGCCATCCTGATTGACGAGCGAACTCGGACAACCACTGTCTATCCACATCAGATAGAGACACCTCCGCGTTGATGCCTAAGTCATTCTTCTGGGCAAAATCTAGCAGGGTACCAAGCCGATCATCTCCGACGAGTTGTAGAGCGAGCCATCTAAGCCCTCGCAACCGAGCTACCTGCCAGGCCGGATTCGCCAAATTGCCTAGCTGGAATCGCTCAGGAAGGTGCCTCCGGTAGACGTGTCTGCTTAGATGGCGAGAATCTGACGTACATCCCATTAACGGACAACGGGACGTTCGCTTCTTTTTCATGGGCTCTTCCATGCGGCTACCGAGTCTAGGCCAGACTGAGGGTTTCAGGATTTTCCTCACCGGCACACACTCTGGCACGACTGGTGTCGATTCAGCTGGTTCCTTCCTCATCGGATAACTCCTTTTCCGTGGCTCCCTCACACCATATGAACTATTGGTAAACACCTGGGTAGGAATTACCAATGGTGCCAGGTTCCCAGCCTCGACCGGGACCCTAGCTACCCCAGCATTAGAGGCTCCAACCGAAATCGGAGTCCCCTCCACCGGAGCACGTCCTTCCTTGATCAGTGGGGTATCTTCGCACTGCCCCACATCCTCAACGACGTAGAACTCTCCCACTTCATCCAACGCCGCGAAGAAAGAAGAAGTTGATGGATCTTCTTCTGGCGCTATAACCGAAAGCACTTCGGTCTCCATGGGCAGCTCTTCGTCGTCTTCCACCTTGATTGCTCCCAGCGACACAGTTGCCGGGACCCTCAAAGCTGTGGCCGGTAGAGCCGGAAATCCGGACTGTAATCCCGAAAAAGTCTTCGGTCGTCCAGTTGTCTTCCGTACCGTACCTCCTCTTTGACGAGCATTCAGCGACACTCCTAGGCAAGTTTTCTTGGCCGCAGGTTTGCCGAACGCCTTCGACACGAATTCTTTCGAGCAGATTACATCTGCATGGTACCGGAGCTCAGAAACAAAACGATTCTTGCGCTGCTTAACCGCAATATCATATTGCCCCTTGATGAGCTCTTGAATCTTCTCATGTGGCAACCTTGAGGAGTGAACCTGTCCCAGGGCATGCACCAGCTCCCTTGCCGTGCCATACAGGAGTTTGCCTTCGGAGTTGGCTACCTCCACCTCCTGTATCACCCGGGCCTTCTTCTCCAAAACCTGCCTCCACCCTCGTTTGGGACTATCTGTTGCCGAGCCGGAGTCAGACATGCTAAAACAAATAACTACATTTTACAACTAAATTATTACGTATATCATTCACTATCGAGAGTAAGCCTTCAACAATTTGGACACTTATATTTCCTTATCCTCACACCTTCTTCCTCACTCACATTCACACATCTACCATGAAACCACTCATCACACCAATCGCACTGAATCATGAACGAACCGTCATCTGGCTGTCTACACAAACAATATATTGTCTCGTCGCTGTCAACACCTAACAGTCCAGTCAGTCGGTCAATTTCTTGATTGGCCCATTTAGGAAGATTTGTTTCCTTGCAGATTTTCAACCGGTCATGATTAATTGTCTTGACCACATTTTTGTGTCTTATTCGGTACAGATAAGGAGATATCTGCTGTGTCACTATTCCTGGTCCGTCCCATTTGAATGACAATTTGTAACATGTCCCTTTCTTGTGTGCGGTATCCAGCATATATACCGGATCACCCACCTTGTAAGTCTTGCTGTTGAGCCGGAGATCATAATCTCTTTTCCTTGTTTTCTGCACGGCCTTCAGTGTTTCTCTAGCTTGGTCATGCGCGTCTTTTATAGAATTCTCCAGTCGGGACACGTACTCCGATTCAGTTGTAAATTTAATCTTCTGGGAAGGGAAGACCAAATCAGCCGGGGTATACACTTCTCTCCCTAACATCATTTTGTTAGGAGTAAACCCAGTACTTCGATTTACAGATGAGCGTAACGCACCTGCTATCTGCGGTAAGTTGACATCCCACGAGTCTTGACGGTTTGCTGTAAAACACCGTACTGCCTCCATTAACGTACGGTTATATCGCTCCACTTTACCGTTTGCGGAGGGGCGATAAGGGGTCGTCCGTTTTTTATCTATTCCCAGAAGACAGCACACTTCCTTGAACAGTTTGCTTTCAAAATTTGTGCCCCTATCTGTGAATATCTCGAATGGAATGCCAAACCGGGAAAAGAATTGATTCACCATTGCTTCAGCTGTAACTTCGGCAGTAAGTGACGGTAACGGGATACACTCAACCCATTTTGTAAATTGATCTACCATCATTAAAATATATTCATTGCCGCCTTTGGTTTTCGGCAAAGGTCTCAGAAAATCCAAGTGAACTCTTTCCATCGGAACACCAGAGTGAAAAATTTGCATTTCCCATTTGGCTGTTCGATTTGGTTTCTTACTACGAGCGCATTCCGAACATTTTTCAATGTAACGTTCAATGTCCTTCACCATTCCCTTCCAGTAGTATTTCTCTTGGATCTTCCATTTTGTCCGGTCTATTCCCTGATGACCAGCTAAAGGTATATCATGATGGTAACTTAAAACCGGTGCCCGGAGATTCTTTGGCACCAGCAGCTGTTCCAGACCGCTCTCCGGATCAAGCCGATAGATTAACCCCTCTTTCATTGTGAAGCATGTACGGTTAATCCAATAAAACTTTTCTGTAGCACCAGCTAAAAATAATTCCCCCTCTGATGGAGTAACATGGTACATAAGCCAGCCGTGCAACAACTTAAATTCGTATTATTCTGCTTGAGCTTCGCAGAACTTTGTCTCCGATATTCTGCTCAATTCCTCTACCCGAACAGTGTTGATAACCTCATTCATGTTGCCTATTCCTGGATCCCATACTTCCCGTGTCTTCTCCTGCTCATTCGCTATCGATTTTGCTAATGGGATCGCGTCATCGACATCCTCCACAAAATGCCCCCAGTTTCTTTCTGCCCGTTTGCAGTAGTCACACCCCCACAAGGCAAGTGTTCCAAACCATGACCTAGAACATACCCCTCACAATCATCTACGATGGGACCCCTGGATAAAGCATCAGCATTACCGTGCTTTGCCCTTGCCCTATGTTGAACTTCCATGTTATACTGGCTAAGTTCCTCCAGCCATCGTGCAATCTGTCCTTGTGGTTCTTTAAAACGGAGTAACCATGTTAAGCTGCTATGATCCGTGCGCAGAGTGAAATGACGACCAAGAAGATAATGACGATATTGCCGGGTAAAGCGAACCACAGCTAAAAGTTCTTTTCGGGTCGTGCAGTACCGTTTCTGTTCTTTGGTTAAGGCATACGACCCGTATGAAATGACCCTTGGTTGTCCTTCTTGTACCTGGTATAGCACCCCTCCAATTGCTACCTCGGAGGCGTCTGTGTCCAAAATGTAAGGATCCTTGTCATTTGGCAATCCCAATACCGGGGGAGTAGTTAAAGCAGACTTCAAATCCACAAAAGATAGTTCTTGCTCTGGACCCCAGCTAAAATTCTTCTTTCCGGTGATAGCATACAATGCCCTTGACCGGTCTGCATAGCCCTTGATGAACATTTGGTGATAGTTCACCAAACCTAAAAATCTTTCCACTTCTTTAGACGTCTTGGGTGTCGGCCAGTCCATCACTACTTGAATGTCACTTTCTGACATAGTCAATCCATCCGGGCCTACCCATCGGCCCAGGAACTCAACTTTCCTTTGAAATAATACGCATTTCTTGGGTTTTAACTTCAATTGGTATTTTCGGAACCTTTCAAATATTGTCCGTAGGGTACCAAGGTGGTCTGTGAAGCTTTTTCCCATGGCCAAAATATCATCTAAAAAAGCCAAGATTTCGTTCCACGTCAGCCCTTGCAGAACTAGGTTTACTACTCTGGAGTATGTCGCCGGGGTATTGCATAAACCGAATGACATTTTTGCAAACTGGAATAAGCCATACTTGGTGCTGAAAGCTGTCTTTTTCCTGTCTGTCTCTTTGATCGAAATTTGCCAGTAAGCGGAGTTAGCGTCCAGTTTAGAAAACCATTTCTGTCCGGACAGCATATCTGTACAATCCTCAATGAGGGGTAATGGATATACATCCTTCTTAGTGACATCATTCAGCCCCCTATAGTCCACACACCACCGCACCGACCCATCACGCTTACGGATCAGGACTGGACTCGCGCTCCAATCAGAGTACGATGGTTCAATAACACCAGCTTCCAGCATTTTGTTCAAGTGCCCTTCTTCCTCCGATACAAATGCCATTGGAGTTCTCCGGGGTTTTTGCTTCACTGGCCTGGCATCACCGGTGTCAATTTCATGTTCCATGGCTGTAAAATTGCCCAAGTCATATTCATCTTTAGCGAAGACATCTTGAAATTCAAGCAGCAAAGAACGCAACTGTTCCCTCTCGTCGCCGCTCAAATGTTCGCTGGATCTTTGCCAAACATCTGTCAAATGTTCCGGTAACTCCCGTGCGTTTTCCTGTTCCACCGTGTTAATCTCTCCTACACACAGATATTCTTCAGGCAACGCAGACATTACCTCTACTGTCTCCGCTGTCCCCACACACATTTTCCTCTTCAACCTAACATTGTGGTCACTTAGGTTAAAAACAGTCACATTTATTTGTGTCCCAGTATGCAACGACCGGGATATCAGTAGGTCTTTAATGTCGGTCCCTTCAAGTATGTATGTTCCAGGTTGGTCTTTAACAGTACAAGATACAGGCATTACGCATCGGGGAGGGATTTTAGTCAATCTAGAGACCGTAACCTCAGATACCCGTGGAGTATGTGTTTCCTTACAAGTCATGTAAAGAGTCTGTCCCCCTATACTAATATACATATCCGGGATATTAATGTATGCACTATACTTTGTCATAAGGTCCTTTCCCAGAAGCATGTCATTGTCAATAGGGGCCACATACACATTCTCACAAATCTCCCTATCACCCATCTTAATCAATATAGGACCAGCTACAAAACCGGTCATTTTCATGTCTTTTCCCGCTGTCCTTAAGGTCACGTGTTTTAAAATGGGTATGTCATTACCAATTTTATCAAAAACGGTCTGCGAAATAATGGTTACTTGTGCCGCCGTGTCAATCACAGCATCAATATCCAAATGTTGTATTTTTTTTGGAATTCTGAACAGAGTGCTGGTAGTCTGAACCTCATGGACTTGTACTTCCTCTAAGGTATTCGTCTGGCCATCCACTGGTTGGATCGAAGTTAGGCCTCTGACTCCGACCCACTGCTGTTTAAATCACTGTGACTGTCTACAAAGGAAACTTGCTTGTCCTTCTTCGCAGCACGTTGCAGTTCCGGGCAATCTTTCCGCCAGTGCCCAGTGTTTTGACAGTTAAAGCATCTTCTTTCACTTTCCGGAGAACGTGACCTGTATTCTCCAGATGAAGACTGCTTGATGGGACATTCCCTTTGCTAATGACCCTTTTTATTACATTTGTAACAAATCATCTCCGATGGACTTCTGGAAGGCGATGGAGAAGTTCTTCGTCTTGGTATTGAGGATAATTTTTCCAGTTTATCCGCAATCATATTAACTTTCTCTTCAAGACGACAGAACCTCTTTTCAAAGTCCTCCATTCTATCCTCTTCCCTTTTTCTGGTTATCGCTGGCGGTGACTTCGGTGCCGTGACTGCTGCAACCTGCACTTCCGCCACCACTCCTTTAGTAATTGTCTCTTGTTTGTTGTATATTAGTCCGCGGGTGTATTTCGCCCACTTTACTTTGTCTATAGCCTCCTCCATGGTGGTAGGTCTCATATTCGCCACTCCTTCCCCAACATGTTTATCGACTAGGCCATGACAAAACCGTAGTATGGTTTGGCGATTCATGTGTTCATCAGGAAGATCCCGGAAAGCATGGGTCGCCAAGGTCATCACTCTATCCGCCCAATCATCCAGCAACTCGTCTTTTTGCTGACAAGCATTAGAAAACTTAATCATAGCTGTTTCAGGGAGTTCCTGACAACCAAACCGCCTTTCCATCTTCTCCATGATGGCATTGTAATTGATACCCAGTATCTTATCAGTTATCAGAGTATGGTAATCACTTGCCGTGTCAGTAAGACACAAGCACAAATAATCCTTCTTCTCCCTTTCACTCCAATCATTCACCACCACATAGCGGTTAAACTTGCTTTTAAACGACTTCCAACTACCCTTCCCACTATACACCAATGCCTTTGGTTGTTGGGTCAGCCTTTGTCGTCTGTCATCCTGTCGGTGAGTTCGACCAACATGATTCTCTCGTTCGGGCACGATGACACCCGTACTTGCCGGTTGAACATTGGGTTGTACAGTTGTAGCTGCAGGTAAAACATTAAGTTGTGCGCTTGTACCCGACAGTTGCACATTTGTTTGAACATTCGAGCCTGCTGGTTGAACATTTATACCTGCCGATGCGAATCCGTGATTGGCTGCACCAGCTTGTAATCCCATCCCCTGGTACCCATCTCCATTAGTGAAAGGCTGGAACTGCACTTGAGCCGGATACCAATGTGGATAAGGGTACCCCAGGTATGGATATGCATTTTGTGGCGGTCCTTGCATCCATGGTGGGAACTGCATTGGTTGCCCCGGGTGTAGCTGTTGGATTTGGTAAGGTTGTGGATACGGACCAGTTGGTTGCACCGGGTACTGATATGGCAAAGGTTGTTGTGGTTGAGTCTGTACAGGAGGTTGTTGCATAGATGAAGACTGGTATGGCAGTGGTTGTTGCGGTTCCGCAACAGGTTTACTTTGTTCTTGACCCGCTTGCATTGAATATTGCCTCTGCCGATCCCATGACTGTCGCGGAGAACCAGATTCTACAACCTTGTATCGACTATCGGGGCTTTCATCTCGTTTGATAGCCTTCGGGCGAGTTCCCTGCATATTTGATACAGAAAGAGGAGGTCCAGATAGTTTATTAACAGCTGGTTCAATGTTTCTGATAGTAGATTGTACCCACTGCTGTTCTGTCAGTTTTCTGTCTTCAGGAGTCTGTGACCTACCCCATCGTTGCCAATACTGGTTACTTTCCAGATTTTTGTCTTCCTGAGTCTGTGTCCTCATATCATGATTGTAAGCCTCCAGATTTTCCTTTGCCTTTCCCTCATCATACCATCTTCCATGTGCCTTTTCAATAGGTACCCCTTCGTCTTCTTCTGCATCCTTTTCTTCTGTTTCGGAGAAATCCTTCAATTGGTTCAGTTTTTGCCTGGGTTGAGCGACCAGAGTTTTTTCCGGTTGCTCTGCAGATGTTTCAGAGGGTGTTTGCTCTGCTTGGGAGTCCTCATTCTCTTCCGGAGGTTGCTTTGAGAATGTTACAAACCTCCAGAATTCTGTAGTTGGTCGGAAACTACTTAACAAAGACAAACGCTCTTTCGGTACATAACCAAATTCCTCCCTTAAGTTGATTATTGCCTGCGCTGTTTTATCTCCAACATTAGGAAGCGTTTTCAGTTCCACAAAAGACGCAGTATCAAGATCAATAATTCTACTAGCCATGATTTCCAATAGAAGCACAAGATATTAATGAAAAGAAATGATTAATACGTCTTAAATTGGTAGGTCAATGTCAAGTTGAAAATTAGGATGTCAATAATACTGTCCAGGTCAAGTCTAAATTAAAGTAAATTCAGTTACAATTGAACTGTGACACACACACACAACTTGCAATCTAAATGCAATGATCAGAAAAACTGATATTAAAAACAACAATTTATCTTAATTTTCCTTGCTCACCAAAAAATTCTTACTACAATGAGCACAATCACACTCCACAATATGATAAAAAAAATCTCTTTCTCCACCCAATCAAAAATGAAAGCAAATGAGCATAATAAAACAATTAAAGGCCATCACAAATCAAATAATATACACTAGAAAATGTAGCACCCAGTATTTGGTACCGGGTATTTGTTCTTTAGTGATTGTGATTAATGATAGGGTCAAGTATAAATATTGTTCAATAGTTTAGCTTTAAATCACGCACAATACTAAAAAGTAAATCTATTTCTCCTAAAAATGGAATCAAACGGACAAAAATGTAATAAAACAAATGGCCATAAACACCAAAAATTCATGTATCCAAAATATAACACCCAGTATTTAATGCCGGGTATTATAACCGTAGATAACTCTCAGTATTGATCAAGACACAGTATGAATAGTATTTAATGGTATGCAATTGTGTTAATGACTCCAGGATAATAGGCAACTATTAAAGGAAATGGATTGGGTTTATACCTATAACCTCCACTCAACCAGACACTGCCGGTAAAGTACGATGCCGGAGAACCGATGATCCCTCTGCTCACTAAGACTGCGCGATCCCCAGCGATGCCGGAGAACCGAAAGTCCTTCTGCTAACTGCGACTGCCCGACCGCACGTCTCCTCTGTACCCTCAAGGCCAGATACCTCCGGGTGCAGGAACTCGTGCACTGGCGAGGCTAGAACACGACTAATGTAGAAACAAAGACATTAAATTATTTTTCTCCAAAAACAATTCATGACAAAGTCTTTAATCGCAATGATAGCACTAGCTTGAAAATAAACTGAAATATTTTCAGTGTATTTGGTTTACTATACTTAATTATTCATTAATTGCTTTAGAGTAAATACGGTATTGCTACAGGTGCGCTCGTTAGGAAGTAGAAAAGCTTTACGGTAAACCAAAATATGCTTGTAATATATCCTGTCGCTCAGAAAATTTACAGTTTCAACTATGCATACACCAGTAATGATACTATTATGTGATGAAGCAATAAAGCAAGTTGACAATAATTGTAATATTCTTACAATGAAATGAAAATGCCCTTATTTCCTAAGTATTTTTTTATTTTTTTTTTCAAAAAAATAAATAAAATAAACAATACAGGTTGAAATCAACTGCAATTGCTATTGCACTCTAATATCAACTAGCGCAACTAATTACAATTACTAGAGTTGCGACACCTTAAGGGTTTCGCGGGATGGAATGAGTGGGGAGATCAAATCAAATTGAAAGCCGTTTATTTCGACAAAAATTTGGGTACGAAACAATTTAGGTACGAAAAACATTTTGGTACGAAAAAAATGGGTTCGAAAAAAAAATTGGGTACGAACAAATTTGGGTACGAAAAACATTTCGGTACGAAAAAAATGGGCACAAAAAAAATTTGGGTACGAAAAAAAAATTTGGTTACAAAAACAAACTAGAGTACGAAAAAATATAGGGAACAAAAAAAATGAAGGTACGAAAACTATTTTGGTACGAAATCATTAAACATATGTAAAGACATAAAACAAACTAATAAGATTTTATTTCATGTTTGGGTGGTGTCCATTGTGGTATGTCAGGTTAGTGTTGCTTTGTCAAAGCATGAATCAAATTTGATGATAAACAAGAAACAATCAGTGACGGGTGATGCTCCCCAAAGGTTTTTTGGTTACAATATTGCACTATATATTCAGATAAAAGGAAACGTCTTGAGGGGCATAACTTTGGACAAAATAATACAATGGATGGTTAAGTAACTTAAAAATTTCAAAGGGCCATAACTCTCTAAATAAATCATCTAACCCGAACCCACTTATAACATGCGCATCTCCTAGAGGTAGTTAAGCTTCCCATAAAGCTTCATTGTATTCCAGTCAGTAGTTGGGGAGAAATAGCCCGGACAAGAATTGCACGACATAAATATGTACAGTTTATAGAAAATTTTAAAGGGCCATTACTCTGTGAAAAATCAACCGACCATAACCGGCTGATAATATGCACATCTCCTGTTGGTAGTGAAGCTTCCCATGAAGTTTCAGTGAATTCCCATAATAAGTTGCTGAGAAATAGCTCGGACAAGAATTGCACTATATGTTCAATGGAAAATTTCAAAGGGCCATAACCCTGTGAAAAATCATCCGACGAGAACCGGCTGATAATATGCACATGTCCTCTTGGTAGTGAAGTTTCCCATAAATTTCATTGAATGCCGGTCATTGGTTGCTGAGAAATAGCCCGAACAAGAATTTCACTTTATGTACAGTTAATGGAAAATTTCAAAGGGCCATACATTGTAACTCTGTGAAAAATCATCTGACCAGAACCGGCTGATAACATGCATGTCTCGTCTTGGTAGTGAAGCTTCCCATTAAGTTTAATTGAATTCCAGTCATTAGTTGCTGAGAAACAGCCCGGACAAAAATTGTGCACGGACGGACAGACGAAGCGGCGACTATATGCTCCCCCTAAAAAATTTTTGGGGGGGGGGAGCATAATAAACAAGTTATGGCAATTTAAAGGTGGTACGCAAACTTTAAAATAGATTTATCAATTATATGCTTATTCTAAGTGAAAAAAAGGCCATAATTGTTACAAAATGCTTGATACAGTTATCTGCTCTTGTTTATACATTGGGGTCATGTTGGTTAATCAGCAAAATACATGGTGTATGAACGCAATATGTCAAGGGACATAAAAATATTTGAGGTCATATGCAAACTTTAACATAGATTTATCAATAATATGCATATTCTAAGTGAAAAAGGGCCTAATTCTGTTAAAATGCTTGATACAGTTAATGAGTTGTCTGCTCTTGTTTATAGATTGGGGTTACGTCGGTAATGAAGTATGCAAAATATAAAAGCAATATGTCAATGGACATAGGAAATATATTTGAGGTGGTACGCAAACATTCCAATGCGCACGCCGACGCCGGGTTCAGTGCCTTCCCCAGGAATTTGTTCAGGCGCCCCGGGGCCGACCGGGGGTTGGTTCGGGAGGGGTGTCCCCTCCTTACGTTGATTTTTTTTTTAATTAAACGTGTCTATTCACGTTCTGTGGTGCGTTATAACTCAAAGAAAAACAGCGTCAAAAGACGTCATTTGGTGCGCTATGACTCTTCAAAAAAATAAAATCCCCCAGTCATTTAAAAAAATATTTTTTTTTATATTGTTTTATTGTTTTAAAACTTTTCCGCACAGATAGTAAAATCCCGACTCAAACGATTCCCCAATACATCCGTTTCAACCCGACTCTATTACTGTATACTTACTATTTTTCAAGTTTCTATTTATTACCCGATAATCCCGTTTATTCCGTTTTTATCAATCTTTTTCTGGTAAATATTTACGATAAAAGCTTTCAGTTTTTTCTTTAACACAAACCTTGCCATTTTTTAAGTGACTATTAATAGATTTGATGAAATATTGCCTCTGAATATGCGTCAATCCCCTGACCTGTTGTGTGCTTGTTAAAACGCTCAATACACGCCATTTGTATGCAATAGACGCGACGTTGTACATGCTGCATAATTTTCGCGCTCTTTTTAATTGAGAAAAAGATTCGACACAAAATAAATTTGCACTGCTAATTTGAAGCAAAAATATTTAACGTTGCGGTAACATTTACATTCGGAAGTGTGTTTCGGATTAAAAACGCGTTAACATCGACTTACGGTAATGGGTTTCGGATTACAAATTTAATTATTCCCATTTGAGATTTCAACAAATATTAACCGTTGCGTTATAAATTATACGATAATTTGTTTACACACTTTACGAGTCGAATAAATGTTTTGACGGAATTATGCATGAAATTCACGTTGTCCACGCGGATCACGGCCGGTTGCCATCATCAGTCTTCTAACTATCGATTATCGGACGAAACATATACAAGTGTGCGTTATTAATTCAACGAAAATTTGTTAAAGCGCATTACGTGTCGAATAAATGTCAGAAAAACGAAGTGAATCAGTTCTATAAATGGACATGTTGAAATATACATGTACTGGAATTAAATAAATTGTTATCACATAACTGTAACCGGGAGTCATTTGCACAACTTACTCGCTATAATAATTAATTGTTTACCACTTGCAATTAATTTCTCGTATTAATTATGAGTCATAGGTAACACTTGTTTACAGTAAAAAGGTGTGATGATGATGCCCGAAACCGTCTTTCATGTTCTGTACTGTACTAATTACCGGTTTTATATTACTCAAATGGTACAACTTCTTGCTAATCAAGCTGCGATAAACTCGTACTTCATGCCCGACGTCAATCAAAAATAATGGTCGATATTTAACCCCGCCCTCATAAGCATTCGCGTTACCGATTGGACGATGAACTTCACAGTTTGACGACTGGAAAGTTACCAGATACATCCTTGTCAGCATTTAAATGACCGTGTAATGTGGCTAGAATAATCGATACGCGCGTCATGCTATTCCTTATCAGTGGATTATCCATTACCCCATGTGGTGTTTATGGCGATTACTTGTGAAAGTAGGTACCGAGTGCTCTTTTAAAACAGGGAATATTGATACACTGATAGGGAAACCTTGATTTTTTTGGACAATCTCCACTTTCTTTTACTTAAGAATACACTGATCGGAAAATTTCAAGCGCCCCGGGGACTCTGATTTCGAAATTCAAGCGCCCCGGCAAGGGGCGCTTAAATGGCCTGGGGAAGGCACTGCGGGTTGAGTAGGATAGCTCGACTATATATATTTCATATATAACAGTCAAGCTAAAATGTAAATATACTATAAACAACAAGCTAACCTCAATCACAACTTTAATGCAATGCTTATAACAATAGAGCTACAATGATATGCCAGGGATTGAAACTAACTGTTTACTATTGTGGGCAACCATCTTTAGTATTTTGGTTGCCCAGATAAAGAATAACGAGCCCAGAAATATGAACATGTGAATATAATACATTCTTTTAATAAAATAATAGATAATTAAATACATTTGCTGACAACACATGTTCAATGCATGATGTTTTATTATGAGCCTGAATTGAATCATGTCCTATTCCTAAATAACGAATGTTATTTAACTAGTATTGATCCATGGTGATCAATTGTTTTTCAATTTTTATTGCAGTGAATTGTTTTAAGCTTTAAAAATAAGAAGTTTACCAACTTTTGAAATTGAGTTGCCCAGGCCAAAATCTACTTGCCCCAGGCTCACGGTAAACCACTTATTTCCATTCCTGTATGCTCTCCATTTTCTGTTCTTCCATCCCATTCTCAAAATTATATTTAAAGCACAATATTTTTTAATAACATTAGTATGAATTACTAACCATTATCACCCAAAAAACAATTTTACAAAGCTGTAATCCCGTCGTAGAGATTTAGTTTACTATTATCAGTGTTCTCTTTAAATACCGGCAGCTAGCGATTTTGCCGGTTACATTAACTCTTGATGCCGGCTACTTTTCCCAAATATATCAAGTTAATGTCACAAATGCTTTGGTTTTACTGCATAGTTGCCGGCCATATAACTGGCTACTCAAATTTTTCTGGAAAACACTGAACTATGCATGACAAACACACATAAATTAAATACATCTTAGATTCATTTTTAAAATAAATTCACACTTCCAGCTTGTCGTCACTAAAATTCAAAGATTCAAATAATTTTCCACGAGATACGTCAACAATTGCGTAATCAAATGAATGAAAAATAAAAGTAAAGAAAGCCGGATTTTACATAAATTTCAGGTTGAAACACAACAAGGTAAAGGTAGTCGGTGAGATATAATAATAATACAGTTAGTAAGGCTCGTACCCTGGGTACGGTAAATATACTAAAACGTAACCGGGAATTTTAACACTAAATCGGTTGTTGTCGGCTATTTTGTAAAAATTAATTATGTTTACATTTATGTCAATTTTCTGTTCAATGGCATTTATACAATGTATTATCAAAACTCATTTTTAAAATCATTAATGTGATTCAATTAAAAATTTTAAATTGTTTAAAGTCGCGTCATTGTATGACGTTGTCAAGTATATTTTCCGCGACGTCTCACGTTCACTTTTTACCATCATAGATTTTTTTAAAGAAACATTTTTTGGTTTGTGAGGTCCGTTAAATGGGGAACACCATATTTGGTATTTATATTATGTTTTAACAATTCATTCATGCTGTGTAATAAATATTGTATAAGATATTTCGATATTTATTGAAAATGTTTCAAATTGTTATTGATGAAACCTTTTATTCTAATGAGTGTATGCTATTATATTATACTTCGAATAGCAGATATGTTGTACTATAATCTTATTATTCATTCTTTATTGTTAATTTCATTTATTGTAGAGAATCGTCAATGTTACATCTAGTCGCCAATGCTTGTCGTTAGTGTTAGTTTTCAATGCTTGTTATCATTGTCGTCAATGTTAGTCGTCAATCCTTATCGTCATTATACATGAAGGAAATAAAAGCAGAAACAGAGACGTATTCTTGATTACTTGATTATTCCTACGGCGTCCTCTCAACACTCATACTAAAAAGCATGTTGATGCAGATTTTTCAAAAGAGAAGTTTGTTAAGGTAAACAATATTGTTTTACGTTAATCGGTAGCATGTTTAACGATATCGGGTTTTGGGCGGATATACAACTCGGATACAATCTAATATTTGCGGGTATGTTTAAGTTTATTTACCGTACCCGGGGTACATGTAAGTAAAGTTAAGAGTACCCGGGGTACATGTACCGGTAAGTAGTACCCGAGCCGAGAATGACCAATCGAGCCTTAGTAAGTGAGTGATGGTGTATGGGATAACATGCACTGAGGGTGTATATTTTTCATGAACAAGTCAATTGAAGGTGTTAGAGATGCATTGATCCATAAGATAAAAAAGGGTAATTAACCACGGGCTTATTAAAATTTAAACGATGACATTACATTGTACCAGCTGTTTATTGTTGTATACTGTAAGCTTGTAATATTTTAAATAATGTAAACAACTTACCTTGTATAAGTTGGCACATTGTTGTCAGGTGTAGAAACTATTATACTTATTTCTGTTAAGTTGCACTGGCTGAACCAAAAGAATTATGTAGTCGTTTCTAAATAATCACGAAACAACCTACTAATGCATATATGCTTGCCAGTTACTATATTCACTATATTATCGGCCTTGGCAAACAGCGTAGAATCAGATGAGACGCCGTGTGATGTCTGCTATTTCCATATCCACGGGTGTTTTTATGTCAAATGTTATGGTTTTTCAATAGATCGTATACTTATCTACAAAACAGCGAATTAGCGTTCACTTTACATCATTTTTAATTATGTTATTTTGTTAATACTTTCTCGCTTTTTTTTTCGAACCTGTATTGGCAGCCATTGGTCGACGCCGTCTGCTATTCCGAACGATGAAGATTTCCATATCCACTGGCGTTTTTTTTATGTCAAATGTTAGTGTTTTCCAATGGATCGTATACTTATCTACAAAACAGACAAGTAGCGTTCACTTAACATCGTTTGTGATGATGTTTTTTTGTAAATACTTTCTAAGCGTTCATTCTGACGAAGCAGCCATTTTGACGGGTGTGAAGAAATACCTACGTTCCCGTAATTACCAAAATCCCCAGGAATCCCCGATATCCCACGAAATACCCATTATTATTGATTATTTATCGAAAAACTGCGTATTTTAACATAGATTGTTGCGAAATACACTGAAATCACTAATGAAATATTGTTTTTATCAAAGTTTTATTTCGGGGATTTCGGTAGGAATTTCGGTATATCCACATACCGCATTTTGTAATTCCGGTTTTGTCAAACTTGCGAAACTTTTTCGTGATTTAATCAAAAACTAGATTTTTCCCAGGTATAACGCCTACGCCAACAGGTAGATCGCATTCTGGTCAATTTACATGTCAAATTTCAGCAAAAGTTACCGACCAGTTTTCAAGCGCCTCAAATCGCGACTATATGCCTCAACTTAATGAAACTTAGCCACCTTTATCATTCGTTCGAATGAACGTCATCAATGATGACGTCCAATACATCACTCATTCCATACTAGACTTGCGACACCTTAAGGGTTTCGCGGGATGGAATGAGTGGGGAGATCATATACAATTTTCAGCTTCCGGACGCAAGGACCCTCTGGACGTGAAACACCAGCTTTCCAACACTATATGATTCCAGTTCAAAAAAGCACATATTGCATTAGTTCAAGGAGAAGAACATAAACGGCATATTCACAAATCTCTGGAAAACAAACAGTGCTAAAAAATATTTTAAGTAGTCATTTACTATTTAATTGATTATGTCCTCTGATTGTTGCATTTTTAATTTAAATATGTGTTCCTATATGCATTTATTGTTGTATTGACTTAAAAAACTAAAATGGATGCCCATTCCTAGTTTGCTGTCTTAGTCTACCCTAAAATTATACATGTTTTTTGCATAATTGAATTATCAAAAACTGCATACTTTTAAAGGCATTGTCAGAGTTAATTGGTTAAGTTAGAGACAAAGTAAAGCAAATATATTCATTTTTCTTAAAATGAATCATCCTCTGAAGCCCCCACTGGGATTCAAACCCAGATCTCTTTCCTCTGGGAAGGAAAGTATTCTATCTTGAAATACAAGGGCAAGTAAGAGGACAATTTGCAATTTTAAACCTATAAACATATAAACTTAATTTTTCACATGACCTTAGAAACAAAACAGACATCTCTGAATCTGAAATACATTTCAGTTACAATTCAGGTTTTTAGTATTGTGCATTGTACATGAATGTTTAAGTATTGTATTTATCCTTGGTACACAGAACTGCCTAAAGATGCGTAAAATACCAGTATTCAAATCTGAAAATATCCCATGTGTTTGTTTTACTCTGTAAGTATCCCTATTTTATTTCAATAAAGCAGTTTTTTCCTTCTCCTGAAAATTTAACTAAATGTCAGTTATGCTACTTTTTACATTCAGCAAATGACATGTGTCCGTAATGTCAATTTTGAAAATTTGGTAAAAACATTATTTTTACCAAAAAGGTAGACTTAATATTATTAAACAGTTGATGTATGTCACCTTAATAAAAAACACAAAAATGGGAAAGAAATAAAATGTATAAAAATGTCATTTACATGACTTATAACATTAAGTTGACGATATAGCTTTGATACTTTAGGATAAGAGTAGACCTTAACACAAATAGGATAAGAGTAGACCTGAACACAAAATTTACCCAAATTTTCAATTTTCTAACTATAAAAGGGGGCATTATTCTTTCAAAAAACATAAAAAATGGGTACGAAAAAAATGTGTGTACGAAAACAATTGGGTAATAAAAAATTATGCCGAAAACAATATATGCTACAATAGCTTGGGGTCTTGACCACCAAAACGGCTTTGATTTTAATTATGCTGAAATAACTCGGGGTCATGACCACCAAACTGGCTTAGAATTAAATTATGCTGAAATAGCTCAGGATCTTGACCACCAACCTGGCTTGGATTTTTATTATGCTGAAAAAGCTAGGGGTCTTGACCACCAAACTGGCTTGGATTTTAATTATGCTGAAATAGCTCGGGATCTTTACCACCAAACTGGCTTGGATTTTAATTATGCTCATTGTTCGGGTTCTTGACCACCACACTGGCTTGGATTTTAATTATGCTGAAATAGCTCAGGATCTTGACCACCAAACTGGCTTGGATTTTAATTATGCCAAAATAGTTCAGGATCTTTACCACCAAACTGGCTTGGATTTTAAATATGCGGAAATAGCTCGATGTCTCGGCGATGAAACTGGCTAGGGTTTTAATTATGCTGTAAAAGCTCGGGTTCTTGACCACCAAACTGGCCTTGATTTTAATTATACCGAATTATTATACCTGACTTTGATTTTAAATATGCTGAAATAGCTCAGGGTCTCCCCCACGAAACTGGCTAGGATTTTAATTATGCTGAAAAAGCTAGGGGTTTTGACCACCAAACTGGCCTGGATTTTAATTATACCGAAATTGTTCAGGATCTTGAACACTAAACTGACTTGGATTTTTATTATGCTGAAATAGCTCGGGGTCTTTACCACAAAAATGGCTTGAATTTTAATAATGCTAAAAAAGCTCGGGGTCTTGACCACCAAACTGGCTTGGATTTTAATTATACCGAAAAAGTCCAGGATCTTGACCACTAAACTGACTTGGATTTTAATTATGCTGAAATAGCTCGGGGTCTCTGCCACCAAACTGGCTTGGATTTTAATTATGGTGAGAAAGCTCGGGTCTTGACCACAAAAATGGCTTGGATTTTAATTATGCTGAAATAGCTTGGGATCTTTACCACCAAAGTGGGCGGGGCCCTGGGGTGGGTAATGTGAACATGGATGGTCGAGATAGACTGTGTTGTCATAAGAAATCTTAAGTATTAATTTGAAGTCAATTGGTGAAAAATGGTGCAGCAGAGGCCGACGCGTATTCCCACGCCGCATGTTTGACCCAGGGGGCGCCCCAGGGGTGGTAATGCGACCATGCATGGTTGAGATTGACCGTATTGTCATAAGAGATTTTGAGTGCTTGACAGGTTAATGTAAGCCATCATGGAGAGGGGGGGGGGTTATGTGGGTTGGTGGTAATTTAAAAGATGAACTTTCCAAAATAATTATTTAAAAAAAATTGGGGGGTGGGGGGATTTTGGGTGGGGCATGTGGGATAGTTTGGGTGCAGTGCATTGTGGTATGTCAGGTAAGTGTTGTTTTGTCAAAGTATGAATCAAATGTGATCATAAATAAAGAAGTTATGGCAATTTAAGCAAAATGTTCAATTATCTAAGAATAAAAGGGGCAATAATTCTGTCAAATGCTTGATACAGTTGTCTGTTCTTGTTTATAGATTGGGATCATGTTGGTAAAGAAGTATGCAAAATATGAAAGCAATATGTCAAAGGACATAGAAAATATTTGAGGTGGTATGCAAACTTAAACATAGATTTATCAATTATATATGCATATTCTAAGTATAAAAGGGCAATGATTCTGTCAAAATGCTTGATACAGTTGTCTGCTCTTGTTTATAGATTGGGATCATGTTGGTTATGAAGTATGCAAAATATGAAAGCAATATGTCAAAGGACAAAGAAAATATTTGAGGTGGTATGCAAACTTTAACATAGATTTATCAATAATATGCATATTCTAAGTATAAAAGGGGCAATAATTCCATCAAAATGCTTGATACAGTTGTCTGCTCTTGTTTATAGATTAGGGTCATGTTGGTAAAGAAGTACATGTATGAACTAGTGACCTCAAAATCAATAGGGGTCATCTGCGAGTCATGATCAATGTACCTATCAAGTTTCATGATCCTAGGCATAAGCGTTATTGAATTATCATCCGGAAACCATTTTACTATTTCGGGTTACCGTGACCATAATCTTTGACCTAGTGACCTGAAAATCTATAGGGGTCATCTGGGAGTCATGATCAATCTACCTTTCAAGTTTCATGATCCTAGGCATAAGCGTTCTTGAATTATCATCCGGAAACCATTTTACTATTTCGGGTCACAGTGACCTTGACCTTCGACCTAGTGACCTATAAATCAATAGGGGTCATCTGCGAGTCATGATCAATGTACCTATGAAGTTTCATGATCCTAGGCCTAAGTGTTCTTGAGTTATCATCCGGAAACCACCTGGTGAACGGACCGACTGACCGACATGTGCAAAGCAATATACCCCCTCTTCTTCGAAGGGGGGGCATAAAAATATAAAAATAATTTGTTAAAGTAAAAAGAAACAAGGGACAAAATTGTCACAAAACCAGGTTTTCATTGTGAAAAAAAATCTGATAAAGGGAGAAAACTCAAACTGAACTTTTGAAATGAACAAACAAAATTAACCCCCTTTGTAAGTTTGTTTTTTAAAAAAATCTATTTTTAGTTGTGGGGACCTTGACATTGGCAGGGGACAAAAATTCCACTCGTCTGCTCGTATTGACGCGTGAAATCTTGAAAGGACGAGTGAATTTCCCTAAAGCTCTCGTCCTACAGGACGAATAAAAAAAAGCTGATGTTAAAAAATGAATTTTCTGACCAGTAAGACTTATTTTTCATTTAATAAATTCATTTTCTAAAAGCATATCTATTCCGAAAGTAGAATGCAAATGAACCGGAAATTGTAATTGTAAACTTCATACAGCAGGTGCACGTTGTTATGCGAGACTTGTGTCCCGAGTAAATATTGGCTTTTTGGTGTAAGCTTGCGGGTACATGTTGACAGGGAACCATGCGACTGCAGTCACTGTTAGTATTGACTTTGAATAATTATTTAAGCGCGAAGTACGGTTTTAAACCAGATTTAAACCAGTCTGAATTTCGTTTGAAAAATGTCTGACATACGAGCGTTCTTAAAAGGGGGCGGGGCGATTTTTTAAACGTCCGAAATGGAAAGCACGCGAGCATTAGAAAAAATTATTTATTTTGTGTTCCTCATAAATAAATTAACTTATTTCACTGCTTAGCAGTGATATACTTTAGGAAATGTTATAAGTCATATCAGCCCTTTGCAATCTTTATTTCACACATATTTGAAGGACGAGTGCGTGTGTTTGCAGGACGAGTGAAAATTTTAATGCACTCGTCCTGCAGAACGAGTGCAGTTTATGAATATTTTTGTCCCCTGATTGGAGATATTGACGTGATTCTTTCGTGCGACACACCGTCCCATGATGGTGAACAAATGTGCAAAATGATTTTAAAATCTCACAAAGAATGACATAGTTATGGCCAGGACAAGCTCATTTATGGCCATTTTTGACCTTTGAACTCAAAGTGTGACCTTGACCTTGGAGATATTGACGTAATAATTTCGCGCGACACACCGTCCAATGATGGTGAACAAATGTGCCAAATGATTTTAAAATCTGACAATGAACAATATAGTTATGGCCCGGACAAGCTTGTTCCGCCCGCCCGCCAGCCAGCCCGCCCGCATTCGCCAGTCTAATAACCAGTTTTTTCCTTCGGAAAATCTGGTTAAATATTTGGGGTAGTACACAAACTTTAACATGTGCACGCTAACGGTAACGCCGACGTGATCAGGATAGCTCCATTATATATATTTCATATATAATAGTCGAGCTAAAAATGAGTGAAAATCTCTGACCCGTCCCCACCCCAACCCCTATAACTTTTGACCCAGGGGTCAGATCAAAATTCCAAATAGTGCAGGGTCGCACATAATGCTCATAGCTACCATGTGTTTAATTTTCAAGGTTCTAGTGCTTATGGTGTAAGAGATAGTGGCTAGGACAGACGGACAGACTGATGGTGGAGATAACCACAATAAACCTGTTAACAGCCAACTAACGCTGCCAACAAAGCACAAGCTTTACGTGTTAGGATGTGGCACTATCTATACAAACTGCATAAGGAATAACAAGACGCTTAGGGTTTCAGGGACACCAAACCTGATTATGAGTCTTCCACACCTTAAGCATCTTAACCCTTTGCATGCTGGGAAATTTGTCGTCTGCTAAAATGTCGTCTGCTGAATTTCTAAAATTAGCATTTTTTTCGATTTTTTTTCAAAGAATTCTATCAGAATAGCAAACAGTTTGGATCCTGATGAGACGCCACGTTCTGTGGCTTCTCATCTGGATCCAAACTGTTTTCAAAGGCCTTTAAAATTCGGTTCCCGCACTGAAAGGGTTAAATATACTTATTTGCTTGTGTACATGTACCTGATAATAAATTATTATTATTACCTGTTTTGGCATCAACAAGCTTTATCCATTGGCCCTCAAATTTTGCACATAAACGCTACACGATCAACCAATATGCCTTTTCATTTCAAGTTGGAAAGCAATTTAGCCCTTATTCGGCCATAATAGGGTGGAGGATCGATTTAAAATACAACTATTCCAGATACAAAAATATTAATTCATTTATTTAATGCACTTATTTTCTTCTCTTTTGCTACGGAATGACCAGTCATATTTTGCACTAGCAGATGATATTTCTTTTTTTACATATGAAAGGTAAAAAGAAATTCAAGCAGCATTTTATAATATAAATTTAAAAATGCACTAAATCATGCACTTAAAAACAATATTATTGTGATTCTGTTATTTATAATCATATTAATAATGCCTCATTTTTCTCCATTTTATGGTTAACTACGGTATCTATTTTTCCCAATTTTATGGTTTATCTTGCTTATTTTCTGAATTCAAAAGGCACTGGCTTAAAAAAACTGTCTATGCATGTAACTGTATATTGAAATCTCTTTATGAGTGATTATAAATGCATGATAAAATTCTAACATGTTATGTTATAGATAAATCTATATTGTTTGTATTTTTCCTAAACATTATTAGCCACCGTTGTGGTCAAACATATTTTTTTGTTTTATTAATGACGTTGTTTCAAAGATTACTGTAACAGAGCTACAGATAAATACCCAATGTAAAATTGCCGATTACACATAGAAAAATAAAACCATGCGTTCCGAAACCCAATTGAAATTGTCTATTACGCATATCATATTTTTCCTTTGCATAACGAGTAAATCTGTCCCGGAAATAGCCTGGTCCAAAATACCCGGATTCTTTCCGCTTTGTCCAAGCGTTTTCAGTGTACGTGTTATTGTTGTGAAAATGTCGAAACCGTGAGGCCTAAAAAATGGAAACATCGTATCCCAAGCACTAACAAACTCAATTTTAAGATATTCAACCGCAGGCAACACAAAATCAGAAGCAGAAAATATAGTGAAACTAATTCTTGACGATATTGTGTCGGAGGCAATCCGCTGTCAGTGCTTACATTGTAAGAAAACTGGTGGAAAAAATCGTTGAACTTTTTTTTAAAATCAAGACTGTATAATATGGATACATCTACATAATTACACAAAATCTCTGAAACTAATCAATTAAGAGTGGAACTTCAACCAGCTTATTCAGGTAAGCAGGTGAGAATTTAAGACAGTTAGACAATGAACATACCCAATTTTAAAACAAAAGTACCCAATTGTCAATTTAAGTAGTGGGTACCAACTTTTTTGTACCCAATTGAATATGAAAATACCCAATTGAACTCAAAAGAAGTGGGTATTAACCCAATTACTCAGAAAAGTTATCTGGAGCTCTGCTGTAACGTACAATCTTTATACAGAATGAAGGAGTTTTTATTTACAAGTACACTTTTTGTATTCTTTTGATAGTGTACTTAATTTTTTTTTTACTGCTAAATAAAATAACGCGTCAGACTAATGTCGTTAAAATCTAGAGTTTAAATGAAATTATGTCACACGATATACGTATTAAAATATTTAACAACTGCATGTCCGACTTGTCGTCATTACATTCAAGTCGTCATTAAATTCAAGATTTTAAATGAAAATACGTCACAAGATATATGTATTTCATACCATACGAGTTTTTTGGGATATTTTCAGATCTGAATACTGGTATTTTACATGTCTTAAACTTTAACTGTAATGTATCGCAGATTCAGAGATGTATGTTTTGTTGTAAAGGTCATTTAAAACAAACGAATCCCATACACAAAGAGTGTCCAAATTTGTGCAAACAATTAAATTAAAACTTAGACATTTATCGATTGTCATTACCTGCTGTATAATTTATTTGTGTACTGACATATATTCAATTGTGGAGAAATCAACCGGGATCACCTTTGTAAGAATCTGGTGGAAAAATCATTGCACTAACCTGAGACATCAGTCTGTCATGATTGATATTGATCAGTTGTACATATTTTTCTAATTCTGGCTACCATAACTTTAAATGTCGCTTTTTATGATTTTTGACTGGCGCGACTTAATAATTATGGACCAACCCCATTAGAAAAGTCAACCAGAAAATCCCGAAAAGTTGACAGTTAACAAAGACCGGTCCAAAACAGGTTTTAAATGCAGTTATTGGCCCAAATTGGAAAGATTGACATTTTTCACATTTAACCGATACATTCTTTCACAAAATACTATCTTAAACATTTAAAATTTATCTATTCTGCTCTTTCATATCGAGAAAAACAGCGATGTGACAAACTTTTTTGAAATGCGAATCTCCCGAGATTTCACGGTATTTCTACTTTTAGTAACATACCATATGTCGGTCAATAGCGATACATCGTTAATGTTATACTTGTTATGTACAAACTAAAATAAAATTTGTATTTGTATATTTGTATACCATGTGCTCAAGTGTTTTCAAATTCAGAATGACATTTCCCGGTATTTTAGAATATTCTGGCTTGTTTTGTTAACCAATTGTAGTGTAAATACAAACTCAAAGTAAATATTTAAAACTACCCGATTCACACTGAAATCAGTTTTATAATCCACCAGACGTATGTTGTTAATCACAAATAATAGATTTCAGAAAACAAAGGTAATGTTTACAATATCAGCAAAAGATGTCAAGGATGATCCGACAGTATCCAAATGAAAACTAGTCTTGGACAAAGCGACAATGGCTTCAAAATTGTGAATTTCAGACTGATGAGAGTTATTTTCATCTATTGTTAGATGAATTTGAAACATTTAAACCTTAAAATATTCCTCGATGCAGTAATTTATATTCATTCACCAATATATGTAGAAATGTATCCAAGAAAATGAGTAATTTTTATACGCCCGTCTATGACGGGACGTATTATGGTATACCCCGCGTCCGTCCGTCCGTCCGTCCGTCTGTTAATGTCGTACGCTACGTCAAATATCCTTTGACAGATTTTCTTCAAATTTTAACACAATCTTAATATTGATAAACCCTGATCCCCTTTCGTTTTTGACGGAATTCTGAATTGTCGTTCCAGAGTTATGGGACTTTGTTCGTCAAAATTTCGTGATTTCATTGAATGTCCTACTGTAGCTCAAATATCCTTCGATGGATTTTTTTCAAATTTCAACACAATCTTAATATTGATAAACCCTGATCCCCTTTCGTTTTTGACGGAATTCTGAATTGTCGTTCCAGAGTTATGGGACTTTGTTCGTCAAAATTTCGTGATTTCCATGCTCATGTACTTATAAAATAAACCATGTATTCAAATACAAATAAACTGAAGTAAAAAAATGATTCAAAGGGTTATTTATTACCTTACTACTTCATTGGCGAACGACGGGCGTATCATGCGCTCATGGCGCAGCTTTTATTGATTTATAGCGTGACATAAATATGTTACGACTCTGGTTGACTTTCGATACAGAGTTGGCTTCAGAGTACAGGTATGTCAAAACCGTATAAATTGTACGCTGAAGTTTCTTTAGCTAATATTTTTCTGATGTTAACAGACCATTGACATTGCTGGGGTTTGTTGATTTTAAGACTTATTATCATCACGGGCAGAAAAACATTATAGACATTAAACAGCGCGTCATTAAGTAGACAACAGCTGCACAACTGTATGGTAAAAGGTAAATATGTATCTTAACAATTATGTTGACAACTAGCTTACGTAGCAACGTCCGAAAATGGGTACCGTCCGAAAATATGAAATATCCGACATGTATTTCAATATTTAAAATTCAAGATAAAATGACGACTGAACTGTTTTACTTTAAGGAAAAAGCGGTAAAACTATGTTGAAAATCAAACACAACAAACTAAATACTTATCTGTTACGGCTAAACGACTAATTATCCCAATATAACACTGTCATTGAATCGCACATTTCAATTATAATTATTCCCCTTGAAAGTTAATGCATATTGATATAACGAATTCATCAAACGTTATCAAACATTAGTAATTTGAATTGCATCGGATTCGCACAATAATATGTGGATGTAAATCCGATCCGGTTGTTGTTTATGTGTCAAGCTCATTTTGTCAGTGAGATATAATAAATTTCTTGCGTAGTAAGATCTACTGTAAAGTACACAATGATACTTACATAATTCTGTCGTATCCGTCTGAATAAACATACGCTGCACAAAATATAGACATTTGTATTAATGATAATTAAACACAATCATATTTTCTGTGCGTATTGAATTAATAACACTGAGTTTCTTTGTCGCGTTACAAGATGGCGGATGTCTAACGCTGTTTGTGAAGTGACGTCACAATGTTTATTTGAGCGCGTGCCCGTTCCCACAAAAAAAATTAAACACAAAATACTCGAAAACTAGATTTTTCCCAGGTATAACGCCTACGCCAACAGGTAGATCGCATTCTGGTCCTTATACATGTCAAATTTCAGCAAACGTGTTCGGCCAGTTTTCAAGGCGCCCAAATCGCGACTATATGCCTCAACTTAATGAAACTTAGCCCCCTTTATCATTCGTTCGATTGAACGTCATCAATGATGACGTCCAATACATCACTCATTCCATATTAGTTACACTAAATATCAGTGAACACTAGATGCAATTGCTAGAATTCCAATCACCGGAAAGTAAACAATGGAACGATTTCCGTTTCCGGTTAGCTCATGGCAACAACCAATGAAAAATGGGGTATCCCGAGCTATTTATAGATGGTTGTTAAATCCGGGAAATTTAAAAACTCCCAGTGAAATATCAATAATTCTAATGAAATTACTTCTCAAAAGAATAAATCTACAAACTTTCAGATTAACCAAAGATGGCTTTCACTATTGCATGAAAGTACACGTACGTTTACTGTTTAATCCTGAGTTTAGTCCAGAAACTATTCTGAAACCATGCAACTATTCCAGAATAATGAACTAAAAGTTTAATTCACAAAATTAATAGAATAAATGAACAAATGTACAATGCAATCGTCAATAATGATTGACGACATGTGCAAAAACAAGATGGCGGACAATTTTCCGCAAAAGCCTAAATCGCAAAAAATATCACAAATATCAAAATATTGTTGCACTTTCATTAAATGCAAAATTAAATGTCACTATTGTGCAGTTTCTGCACAATCTTGACAACAAAATGAGTCACACCAAAGCCAAAATAACTATACAATCAAACCACAATGGCGGGTATGTTCCCGCAAAGGTTCAATTTTTGGAACTGCGAAAGTTGCAAAAATTATTGCTCGCAGCGCCAGTGAAGTAAATACTGGTAGTACTTACCTGAAATAAAGCTGTATCTGTTCCCGGATCCCTCAGGCCAGGAACGTAGACACACAAAACACATAGGATGATCAACGATACAATAGTAGACGTCCGTCTAGGTATAAGGCTACAGTATGACTGCTGATTATCTGCATTCGTTTCCGGTCAATCGATTAGACTCTGCCGTACTGTTCCGGTTACACACCAGTAAATTTACCACACAGGGCACTAAAAGACCCAGTGTCACCTCTGAATGGGGTGTCTCCTGTGTCTTGCACTATCCCCAGTGACCAACTAACACATCTTTCTTGGTGCGATGACCATATGGGAGACAATTACGGTGCACTCGATAAAAATTAAGACACACACACAGTTGATTGAGATGTATGATCCGTGTTATGTTTTTTTTGTAGGTTGTATTGGGATTAGCCATAGCCAATCCATTGCAATGATTTGCAATAAGTAATTGTAAAAGGGAAGTTGTCGTGTTCCTTGAGCAGCTCCTCTAATACTGTACTGAAAATGTAACTGTATGGTGTTTGTGTTTCAGAACAGTTCCCTTTTGCATTGGGACTTGGCCTTCTGGAAACTATTAGAGTAATGTTCTCCTTGGCTAGGCTATCACACACAGACGAAAATTCTGTCATCAACAGGTTATCACTGATCTCCTTTTATCCACGTACAGTTGCTGACAGAGCAATGACTCGACACTTCAAAACAGACCTTATTTGTGCACGTTTTTTAAACTCTGGTCTAAATTCTTCATCCTACTCCAAAATGCAATGTGCTTCATCAATTACAAGATAATCATTAATGTTTCTTTGTCTTAAACTTTCTGATGAGGAATAGTCATTGAAGTTTCTGTTACTCAATATGTCTTCAGGATGACTAAACATATATTTTATCTTGTCGCATAGCAAGATGGATTATCAAGTTATTAAATTAAATATCATAAATATCATAATAAATATGAGTTAACTATTATATTATATATTAATAGACTAAGTATTATAAGAATTGGAAAAGTATAAACAACAGAAATTCAATTGGCAAATTCGCTCTCTAAGCAATATCAAACATACAAAGATAAAATCTGGCATTGTGGTGCATGGAAGTATATTAAGTTGAAAGACGATACACCAATGACGGGTTGTTGTTTAGATTGGCATTCAGATATGAAGGCCATGATGGAACTTCACAATAAAACCTGTCGCAAGTTGTATTCGTACGTAACATACGGACGAATATAGCTTGGATGCGGTGTCTATATACCGAGAATCACAATTAAGAAATATACCCAATTAAGTAATCAAGGGATGTATGTTTCCGTATGATGCCAGATTTCCAGTACAGTCAGCTCGGCCTTTATAATACTTACCCCAAGACATGATAGGGGATGAGTGTTAGGAAGTAGGATAGGTTTTTCTATATTATATTATAAGTCTTTTGAAATTATTAATTATTATAACTTGAGATTGTAAATTAGTAGAACTTATATAAAATAAAATTAGCACTGTGAATTGACTTAGTTGTGTTTTATCATACTTAAAAAGTTAAGGTATAGAACTACATTTCAATCTGCCCACATTCAATTGGTGTTCGGTCTGACTTCAACCTCATGGCCATATCACCAAGTTTTTTCAACTGTTGGTCAATAATGGCATTGGGTGGTACAATAACAAGAACCAAACAGTCATGTTCAATGAATGGCAATAGTTAATATGTCAAAGATTTTCCATAGCCTGTTGGAATAGAACAAATGCAGTCTTTTCCACTTGTGAGTATTTGAATAGCCTCTGTCTGAAGCTGCTTAAAAGAGTCTTTTTTTCAGGCCAAATGCCTTATAATATGACACCAATCATCCGAATTCTTGATTTAATCTGAAAGATGATAAATATTAATAATTAAGATGTTACACTATAGCTTTTAGGGAATTCAGTAGATTTTAAAAACCAGGAGTCAAAATGACCCAAGGGTTCAAAATATGAAGGGTCAAAATGAAAATGTTTATGGTTAAAATATTGAAGAAACTTAAAATGTATTCCTTAATGCACGATTTATGATTTTAATAGCTTTATCATCATTATATAATGGTTAAAATATTTAAAAACAAAAGCATTATTATTAGCATAAAATAGCATTTCTTGTCCTTTTTATGTCCCCTAGTATGTCCCCGAGTCTATCCCGTCTGTAGATCTGCCGTAGAATCATATGGAATTCTACGGAAATTGTTCGATGGATTCCGTGAAGTATTGGCACTAACTTTCCATACGATTCCATGCAATCAATGGAAAAGTGAAAACAAAACAGAAGAGGAACTTGATCTGGTATGGAATTCCATAGAATTCCATATAACGTCGTGGAATTCCATGGAATTCCATAGAACGCCGTGGAATTCAGTAGAATGCCGTGGAATTCCATAGAACGCCGTGGCAATTACTAGAACGCCGTGGAATTCCATAGAACGCCATATAGTTTCATAGAATTATATGTTATTCCATAGAAAGCTATGGAATTCAATAGAAAACCGGATTAAAGTAGAGAAAAAGCCGAAAATAGATTCATGGCATTTTATTAATTTTGAACCAATAACTAGACGTGTTCTGGAATCATTCTTAAAATGATCTAGAATGATTTAAGAACAGTTGTTGAACAAATAAATGACAATAATTTCTTGAACAATTGTTCTAAAACAGTTCTAAAGGTTTGTTCTAGAACAATTCTTCAACCATTGTTCTAAAACTATTCCAGAATTGTTTTTGAATAAATTTTCAGAATTGTTTTAGAACATTTGTTCTAGAGTTTTTTCTCATTAAATTTAAACCTTCTACAACTGTTCCTTAATAATTTTAGAACACTTTCAGTATGATAACAGAAGTTCAGTTCTAATCGATGTCTTCCAGTACAATTCTAGAAAAGTTCCAAAGGTTAACTTTAAATCTTAAAGACTGAAACCAACTTTCTAAAAAACAAATTCCCATGCAGACAGCCAGTATCCAAGTACTGAGCATAGTTAATAATAATACATAACAAATTAACAACTGTTTTAAATTTGTTATTTATTATACTATGCTCAGTACTTTTGAACACGGACTTTATTCAATTATCACAGTTTCAAATTCCTTAATTTAAAAAACAATTAAATTAAGACAAAAAACAAACACAAAATACAATTCACAAAATAAATAACTGGTCTTTTTTTCAACAAGAAGTAACCAAAATAAAACATGTCACCAGCCACAGACTGCCAGGCTTAACACAGAGGCTAGTTTTAAAAATGTTTGTCCAAGTCTTCCACTGCCATTTTCCTTTTTTTCTGAAAATATTGAACACCAGTCACTGCCTCCGGGTCCTTTTTGGTATGAGGTACATTGTATACTGCTCACATGTGCTCTACAGAATAAAAAATCATAAAAATGTCTAAAGTTAAGAGTTATTTACATTCAAACTATAACAAGAGATTGCCAAGCAATATGGTCCCCTACCTGTGAAACTCCACTTTTTAAAGTTTTTTTAATATATTTGTTGCCATAGGAACCAGAATTCTTGCATTATAAACAAAATGAAATGATGTGCATAATGTCCTTATTGTCATCTGTTCATGTTTCAAGTTTCATGAAAAAATATTTAGAACTTTTTAAGTTATCCCAGGATCCAGAAAAGTGTAACTGACTTAGACCAATATATTAGATTCCAAAAAGACAAAATACTTTCAGGTGGTTAACATTAAATAACTTATCTAGCCCAGGGCATGACAATATTTACCATGAATTTGTGGCCCTGTAAGTCCTCTAGGTAAATGCGCCTAAAGAGCCGCTTTGCTGTCTTGGATTATTTCCCTGCCAAACTCTGCAGTATCTTCCATCAATTGGTCGATGGTAATTAAAGCACATAATGAAAATGTATAGGGAACGTAATTAATGTATTGTTTTAAATATTAAGTTGTTAATTGGTCTTTAGAAAGAGAACTAAAAACGAAGTGAATACATCGCAAAGCACTAAGCATAACTTAATTTGTTGGTATGATTAGTACAAATTTATTATTGCTATAATTAGAATGATGTGTAATTCTATTGGTATAAAAACCAATTCCTTTGGTTTATTTTTTTTATTTACAAGCAAATTCGTTAAATTGATATCCCCCGCAAATATGCTTCTGGACACAAAAGTATTATATTTGACACTCAAACAAGCATTTTTTAAAGATACAAAGGGCCATAACCCCGTTTTTAACAGATGGTGTACAATGCCATTTGGCGTGCATCATCCTCTTATCCATATATATACACGTACCAGGTTTCAATGAAATCCGCCAAAGCACTTCCAGGATATGGCCTTAGACACACAAAAAAGCATCTTTTCAAGATACAAAGGGCCATTACTCTGTTATTAACTAATGGTGTACAATGCCATTTGGCATGCATCATCTTCTTATCCATATACATACTCAAACCAAGTTTCAATGAAATCCGCCAAAGCACTTCCAAGATATGGTTACGGACAAATGGAACGACGGAAAGATGGAAAGACGGACGGACAACGCCAAAACAATATCCCTCCACCTATGGCGGGGGATAATAATAAACATTAACACCATTAATGAGCATTGAGTGCTCAACCTGCACAGTACAAAACTCCCTTAGCCTCAGTTCCATAACCATGCATGATAAACTTCCGATACTACATTTTAACGTTATTAATTTCTCCACATGGGTCTTATTACTTCCTTTTTCAAGCTGCAAACTCCACTTAGTGAAAATTTGGGTGACAGCTGCTTTTAAACTAATATTTGCCATACTAAAACCTCAAATATCACATAAAAATGTCTAAAATAATGGCAAAAGAAAAATAAATTTAAAGGAATATTTAGCAATAATAAAAATCACAAACCTTCAGTTGTTGTTCTATTCCTAGACAGACTGCTCAAACACTGTATGCATCACTCTTTAACAATATTTCATGTCACTTTCCAAATGATATCAATACATAAGTATTTAAAGAAAGTGTTTTTAATGGAAAAACTAATTAACTCTACTGTTTGTTAAATTTCTTTAACTTTATTTTAACAAGTTAAATCAGTACATTGTCTATCATGTCTTAACTCCAATGTTTCAATCTTACAGGTAAACTCTCTGTATTTGAATTCAGCCAATTAGAAAAGGCTTTTATATCTTATAACCAATAGATTTGCAGCAAACATACCCAACATTTGATGCACAGCACACGCTGGGCTTATCAGATAGATTGTTATTTGACAACCTGGACTGGCTGAGTTTGATATTGAGAAAAAACAGTGTGTATACCACATGGACAGGGTTAAGGAATTTTGACTTGTAGAAATTGCTTTGAAAGTAACTACTACTACTACTACGGCCACTACTACTTCTGTAGAACTACTACTTAAATTACTACAGGAACAACAACACCACCACCAACAACAACAGCACTATAACAGCAGCAACAACAGCAGCAACAGCATCAACAACAACAGCATCAACAACAACAGCATCAACAACAGCAGCAGCAACAGCAGCAACAACTGCTACTGCAACAACTGCTACTACTGCTACTACTATTGCTACTACTATTGCTACAGCAACTGTTAATGCTACTACTTCTACTTCTACTACTACTACTACCACCACCACCTCTACTGATATAAAAAAACACAACTGCTACTGCTACTACATCAATTACTACAACAACATCACCTACTACAACAACAATAACTACTACCACTAATACAGCTACTACTTCTACAACTACTACTACTTCTGCTGCTGCTGCTGCTGTCGCTACTATGAAGTATATTTGGCTTTTGTAATTGTAAGGTGTTCTATTTGTGTTCTTATTCCCTATTAGAACTTTTGTAGAACTTACTGATTCTTAAAGCGTTCTAGATGTGTTCTAGAACTACATTTTAAAACATTTTTAGAAATTTCTTGATCTTATTTTGTCCCTTAAATGTTCTAAAAAGGTTCTTGAATATTATTGGAACAGTTTCAGTCCTAAGCCATTTTCCACAAATGTTTTGGGTTAATTTTTAAAAAACTGTTTTGGAACAGTTCCAGAACATACGTTTGAGAACACAAATATGGAACAGTTCCAGAACTGTTCCAATTTCTAGAACAAATTTATAATTATCTTTATTGCATTTTCTTTTAAATACAAAATACATGATGCAAATAAATTCATACATGTATTAAACTACAAATACATTTCAGACAACCAGCAACATTTTTCAAAGTTATTTTCCATCGATTTTCCATCCAAGAAAATGTCTATGTTATTTTCCATCTTATTTCCATTGAAATAAATGGCTAAGTCCAACTTTCCATAGTGTTTTCCATGTATTCCGTAGAAAAGCATGGAATTTTAGAAGAGATTCCATGGAATTCCATAACAGCTTCAGATGGAAAATTGGCCACTGGATGGAATTCCATCAAATTCCATAGATTTCATTCGATTTCCATAGAATTCCATATCATTTTCTATACAATTCCATAGAAAAATGCTAATCTCTATGGCAGATCTACAGACGGGATACTGGGGGGACATATTGTTTTTGCCCTGTCTCTTTGTTGGTTTGTTTGTTGGTTTGTTTGTTGGTTTGTTTGTTGGTTTGTTTGCGTCAAACTTTAATATTGGCCATAATTATATTGCAATATTGAAGATAGCAACTTGATATTTGCCATGGACCTGCACATTTTGAGCGGTGAAAGGTCCAGGTCAATGTCATACTTCAAGGTCAAATGTCAAATACATGGGGGGGGTTGTGTTTCACAAACACATCTTGTTAAAGTTGTATTATGATAAACAAATGTGTCAAAATGATGAAGACTATTTTTTTGCTGGAGTCAAATTGCGATTCTGCTTCAATTGAAAGCACTGGCTATATGATTATTTTTATGCCCCCCTTCGAAGAAGAGGGGGTATATTGCTTTGCTCATGTTGGTCTGTCGGTATGTCGGTCTGTCGGTCGGTCCGTCCACCAGGTGGTTGTCAGATGATAACTCAAGAACGCTTGGGCCTAGTATCATGAAACTTCATAGGAACATTGATCATGACTTTCAGATGACCCCTATTGATTTTGAGGTCACTAGGTCAAAGGTCAAGGTCACGGTGTCCCGAAATAGTAAAATGGTTTTTGGATGATAACTCAAGAATGCATACACGGCCAACAGGGCGAACTCGGAACAATATAACTGAAGCAACTGGTCTGTATTCCTAAATCAATAATTATCAGTCCAATGAAACATCATCCTTTGAGTAAAATAAAGTGGATCAGTAAAAATATTATCAGAATATGATTTTTTTTGTATATTTTGTATATTAAATATTGTGTTAATGTTTAATTTTGTTGATTAATATAAATATAAGCAGGACAGGGGAGGTAATACACTATTATATCTTTCTTATATACAGGGGAAACAAATGCAATAAGTTAAAATTTCATGTTTAATGAATAGAGGATATCATCCCCACCCCTAATTTTTTTTAAACATCAGCTAATAAATAACACCTCACATTAAACCCCCCTCTCACCCCCCACCACCTACCCCCCCAACCCCCTACCCCCTACCCCCCCATTTTTTTTAAACATCTAATAAATAACCCCGATCCACATTTTACCCCCTGTCGATCCCCCCTACCCCCCACCCCCAATTTTTTTTAAACATCTAATAAATTACCACAACCCCACTTTATACCCCCGTCTCTCTCCCCCCTACCCCACCCTACCACCCCTACCCCCACCCCCCCCACCCACTCATTTTTTTTTCTTTTTTTTAAAACATCTTATTAATTCCCCCCACCCCACATTATTACCACCCTCTCACCCCCACACCCTACCCCCCCACCCCCCACCCCCCAAAAAAAAATATTTTTTTAACATCTTTTAAATTACCACACCCCACATTATACCCCCCTCTCACCCCCCCAACCCCCCTACCCCTCAATCCCCCTACCCCCCCACCCCAACCATCCCCCCTTTTTGTTTTAAACATCTAATAAATTACCACATCCCACATTATACCCCCCCTCTCACTCCCCCCTACCCCCCCTCCCCCCAACCCCCAATTTTTTTTTAAACATCTTATAAATTATCACACCCCACATTATACCCCCCTCTCACCACCCCCCCTACCCCCCTACCCCCACACTCCCCACCCCCCACCCCCCATTTTTTTTTAAACATCTTATAAATAACCACACCCCACATTAAACACCCCTCTCACTCCCCCCTATCCCCCCACCCCGCACCCCCAACCCCCCATTTTTTAAAACATCTAATAAATAACCACACCCCACATTATAACCCCCTCTCACCCCCACCCCCCAACCCCCCTACCCCCCATCCCCCTCCCCAATTTTTTTTAAACATCTTATAAATTACCCACTCCCCACATTAAACCCCCCTCTCACCCCCCGCCCCCCCTACCCCCCACCCCAACCCCCCCCCCAATTTTTTTTTAAACATCTATTAAACTTCCACACCCCACATTATTACCCCATCTGACCTTCCCACCCCCCCCTACCCTCCCACCCCCCAATTTTTTTTAAACATATAAATAACCACTCCCCACATTACACCCCCCTCTCACCCCCCACCCCCCCCACCCGACCCCCCACCCCCCCGACCCCCACCCCCCCCCCCCAAATTATTTTTTTAAACATCTAATAAATTACCACACACCACATTTTACCCCCCCTCTCACTCCCCCTACCCCTTCCCTACCCCCCCCCACCCCACCCCCCCCCAATTTTTTTTAACATCTAATAAATTACCACACCCCACATTATACCCCCCTCTCACCCCCACCCCCCCCCCCCCCAAAATAAAAATATTTTTTTAGACATCTTATAAATTACCACACCCCACATCATAAGGTCAAAGGTCAAGGTCACAGTGACTCGAAATAGTACAATGGTTTCCGGATGATAAATTACATTAGGTCAAAGGTCAAGGTCACAGTGACAAAAAACGTATTCACACAATGACTGCCACTACAACTGACAGCCCATATGGGGGCATGCATGTTTTACAAACAGCCCTTGTTTTAAAGAATATTAATGGATGAAAAAATGTCTTAAAAAGTGCCAGGTGTGTAAGATGATCACTTATTTTATAAATTACACAACATATTTGACATAACTTCATTTATGGCTTAATGTATTGCTCTGTGCACCTGAGAAGACATCTGAACCCAAATATCCAAACATATTTGCAATTGAAATGCACTGATGAATGTGTTTAATCAAGCATTTTTACCTTACCATCAGTTTCTACATACATGTATTATAATTCAAAATGAGGTCAGGTGCGCAGCAACACAACTGCTCGCCTCTAGTTTATTGTAATGATTGTATTAATAAAGAAAGATATTACACAACCAATTAAAGCGACATTGCAATGCTGTGTGAAAGAACTGCACAGTATGAGACATTTTACAAACTTATTTATCAAACTATTGATCTTTATTGTATAAATATGATTTACGTTTATTAATGAACAATTTAAACTAGCATTAAATGTCATGAGACATGATTTCTTGCTAATTCTGACATTTGCCACCAGACTGACAAATTGACCAAGTTAGAAAATGTCCCCAATCTATCACCAAGGTACAAGTTAATGGCCTACTAAAGTACAACATATAACAACGAACCTGTAAATAAAGGTGTCCCTGGTCAGAAGAATCCCTTGAGAAACTTTGGGGTAGACACAGAACACAAGATTAACTGATAAAAGAAGTAGGTCTTTCGACAATGAAGGCTGCTGTATGACTGACTACTCCAGCCCGTTGATTTCCGGTTAATCGATTACAAGCGACCGGACTTTTCCGGTTACACACCAAATTTCACCACACTCCCCCCCCCCATTTTATCTTACGTGGAAGAGACATAGGGTCCATTTTCAGTCTTCAACTTCAACACTTGCTAACTTCGTAAAAAGTTTGGCCCAAATTTATAAGATTCCTGGCCCAAGAAATTCTTAATTATATATTTAACTCTGTTGCACTCCACAGTTATTGTTCGTGAGCACAATTTATCTCTTCATTTTTACACTACTAGGATTGGTCCATTGGGCCCAGCATATATTTCAGTTAAGACTATTTTCTATTACAACAATTCTTCATGCACTCTTACTTAAATACGGATACCACTTCTGATAATGTTTCAAGTTCCTTAATCTTATATTTAACAACTAAGTATTTCTAAATTTTCACTTCAGTTAATTGTAAAACTGGATACACTTTAGACACTAAAAATTTACCTTTCCAATCACATTATAGTCCGAAACCTTTAAACACTTATACTCTTGAGATTTTCAAATTCAATAATAGGCCAAACAGATGACATTAAACACTTATACTCTTGAGGTTTTCAAATATTCAAATTTAAATTACAGTCCAAACAGTTGGCTCGCATTCCTTTGTTAGCTGGCACACTTCTTTGACGTCACTTCCTCCATATGACGCTATTATACCTGCTATCTCCCCTAAAAAGAATTGAGTACAAATCCGAACCCCAGCTGGACGGAAATACAGGGAATCTGTCTCTATTAATAACCAGATTGTCGGGACCCTACTGATTTCCTGTTTCTGTGACTCCGAGAAGTGGTGAACATGTCCTGAAAAGCAGTTGTGGAACGCTTTCCACCAGCTAATGACTACTTTTTGTGCGCTGGTGAAACAATGCAACACAACCTTTTGAGTCCGATCCATATTCTTCTTCATCAGCTCCAAACACTCCAGATATAAGATTCCGGACTGCCGATCCTCCCTGTCCAAGATGTGCGGAACTACTGGCTGACAAGGAAATGACAGCTCCAATATCCTCGTCAAGACGTCTTCCTGCACTCCCCAGGTCTCGCATGGCTCCTAACGGTCCAACCTCACTTCTCCCAACGCCACTACTCTTTCGCTTCTTAGGAGGTGTTTCAAACGGAGGTATAGCTCAGAGTCGAACCGTGTCACTTTCCGGGGATGTTATCACACAGTGACACCAAACCCATCCTGAACTGGGAATGATGTCTCGAAGGTCTCGGGGTTCGCAATAGATGACGACTCCTCCAACCAAATCCACTTCCACTCGAGGACTCGCACTCAGCATCCAGAAATAACGATCCCTTTGCCTTAAATATCCGACAATCTTCGTGTGGTCTCGGGGGTAAGACGGTGTTTGTTGCGTGACGTTACGCGGTCGTTTTGGGAGTAGAATTTGAAGCTCTTTATATGGGAAAAACGTCCCCCAACGAAATAAATACACTGCTTGGAGCTCCCCGTTGATGTAGTCGAAGTAATAGGACCCTGTTCCATTCGTAGTTTTCTGTCAATTTAAAGATTTTTGTAGTGTACGCTATATAAAACTCGACCTTGGTTCGTTTTATCTGACCGGTGCTGAGGGGATGGTTCAGGAGTCGCATGCTGGTGGCCCCACCCCATTCTTCGATGTAGATACCGAGGTAAAGGTGGTCCTCTGATATTTCCAGGACAATTTTTTCCTCTCGGTCGCCACTTCCGCTAAGCACGTATTCTGTAATTTTATTTTTTCGTCTTTTTAGTGAGAAATTGGGTTAAATGTGTCGCCTTCTTGTGTACTGATGTTATAGTGAGTATTGTTCTTGGATCCATAAACAGGGCTCCCACTGCCATTCGCAATTGTCGCCAAATGCCGAAGTTTTAGAAGAGTGGCGATAAAATCTGTCAATTTGCGAAAACTAGTGGCGAAAACACATGTTCTATTATTTTCACGCAAAACAAACGGATTAAGCGACTCGACCGGAAACAAGTGCCCGCATCTCAAACACGTAAATTCAGCAAAATATTCCGAAAATCAAGGCAGTCTACCCATAGCTCCTCCCCTTGGTGGAGTCTACCTGGCGGAAATGAGTGTCCTCCAATCATAATGCAGTATTCGCCACGCATGAAAAGCGTGCATGTTTTGCCTACGAGCGAAAATTTAAAGTGTCGTCATATTGGAATCATTTTACAAAGCTAATAAGTTTTTGTTGTTCTGATGTTTCGTATCCGTGTGTTCCGTATCAACACTTTGTCATACTCGATAATTAATTAGCGCTTGACAAGTATGGTGTCAATTGATGATCTCGCAGTTTGACAGCAACGTTACAAACGTCGATGATGATTAAAGTTATGTTATGAAGCAATATGTCCACCAGATGGTTTCCGGATAACTCAAGAATGCTTACGCTTAGGTTCATGAAACTTAATAGGTACATTGATCATAAATGGCAGATGACCCTTATCAATTTTCAGGTCACTAGGTCAAAGGTCAAGGTCACGGTGACCCAAAGCAGTAAAATGGTGACAAAAAACATATTCACACAATGGCTGCCACTACAACTGACAGCCCATATGGGGCGCATTCATTTTTTACGAACAGCCCTTGTTTTCATCTGAGGTCAAAAACTAGGTCACTAGGTCAAATAATAGAAAAACCATGAACAATTTGTTTGTGTAGACAGTAGAGGTCACAATTTTCATCCAATCTTCATGAAATTTTGTCAGAATGTTTATCTTGATGAAATCTGGGTTGGGATTGAATTGGGTTATCTGGAGTCAATAACTAGGTCACTAGGCCAAATAATAGAAAAACCTTGTTTAGACAATAGAGGTCACAGTTTTCATCCAATCTTTATGAAATTTGGACAGAATGTTTATCTTGATGAAATCTGGGTTGGGATTATATTTGGTTAGTCAGGTGAGCGATTCAGGCCTTCTTTACGTGTCAGTTTGTTTGACAGCTTTCCTTCCAATACATGCTTATGATCCACAAAACCGTCCACTTATGCGTTTATTTCTTGCATCGACCAGTTAATCTTCCTCTTTTTATGCCCCCGGTAGGGTGGCATATAGCAGTTGAACTGTCCGTCAGTCAGTATGTCATTATGTGTGTATGTCAGTCTTTCCGTCCGTCCGTCCGTCCGGAAAAAAACTTTAACGTTGGCCATAACTTTTGCATTATTGAAGATAGAAACTTGATATTTAGCATGCATGTGCATCTCACGGAACTGCACATTTTGAGTGGTGAAAGGTGAATGTCAAGGTCATCCTTCAAGGTCAAATGTCTTTTATATGGCATCTGTCCGTCCGTCCAAAAACTTTAACATTGGCCAAAACTTATTCACTATTGAAGATAGCAACTTGATATTTGGCACGCATGTGTATCTCATGGAGCTGAATACTTTGAGTGGTGAAAGGTGAAGGTGAAGGTCATCCTTCAAGGTCAAATGTCAAATATATGGCGTCTGTCTGTCTGAAAATTAACATTGGCCATAACTTTTTCACTATTGAAGATAGCAACTTGATATTTGGCATGCATGTGAATCTCATGGAGCTGAACATTTTTAGTGGTGAAAGGTGAAGGTCAAGGTCATCCTTCAAGGCCAAATCGAGGGGTAAGGGCCAGAACGTGATAAGTGCACTTTTCACACTTTTGGATAAATCAAAAATAAGGTTTTGAGTAATATATTATATAGTATATTTTATTTGAAATAAAATAGGTTTATGATAAATTGATTATATACTAGCAAATACTCATAAGATAATACACTAAAATTTAGAATAAGCAGGGTTAAATACAAAATGGTGTTTTAAAGAAAAATGTACTTATATCTTTTTGGCATGAAACTAGTCTGTCGAGCCATTTAGTGTATAAACGCACTAAGTGCACTTGTTTACAAATGTACCTGAATTTATGACTGATTATCTGTGTTTATATAGTTTTAAGTGTACTTACTGAAAACTAGCAGAAAACACTTTGCACATGTGCATGCTATAGAAAATGGTTTAAGTGTACTAAGAATAAGAATTTCACGGAATTGTATACTGGGTAAACACTAAAAATGTCACAAGTAACATTTTTTGTCAAACAAAACTTTCATATAGTCCTCTCTGTAAATATTGTTTATGAAGAGACCTCTGTCACTATACATTTTACTGTTTCTTTTGTACCAATTTAACTGTTTACTGATTTCAACTGTCCAATAAATACAACACCTATGCATGTATTGTAACAACACTCAATCAAGCTGATCCTTACTCTGGGTCGGAGTCTCTATCACTTTCCAGTGCGTAAGGATCTGGTAAGCCGTCTCTCACATTTTTGTCATCTGGTATGTCTTCGTAGTATTTGTGATACTCCGAGGGTATTGTTCCATTTCTACACAAAGAAATTAAATCTTTATTTTTAGCAGTTGCTATTGGCAGTTTCTCAGTATACTGTCGTGGTAGCTTTGAACTGAGAGAAATACCTTTTCGTGACTGTTTGATTTTTAGCTCATCTATTTTTTGAAAAAAAAATGAGCTATTGTCATCACCTTGGCGTCGGCGTTGGCGTCCGGTTAAGTTTTGCGTTTAGGTCCACTTTTCTCAGAAAGTATCAATGGTATTGCATTCAAACTTGGTACACTTACTTACTATCATGAGGGGACTGGGCAGGCAAAGTTTGATATTTCTGGCGTGCATTTTGACAGAATTATGTGCCCTTTTTATACTAAGAAAATTGAAAATTTTGGTTAAGTTTTGTGTTTAGGTCCATTTTATTCCTTAAGTATCAAAGCTATTGCTTTCATACTTGCAACACGTACTAACTATCATAAGGGGACTGTGCAGGCAAAGTTATGTAACTCTGACTGGCATTTTGACAGAATTATGTGCCCTTTTTATACTTAGAAAATTGAAAATTTGGTTAAGTTTTGTGTTTAGGTCCACTTTATTCCTACAGTATCAAAGCTATTGCTTTCATACTTGCAACACTTATTAACTAGCATAAGGGGACTGTGCAGGCAAAGTTATGAAACTCTGACTGGCATTTGGACGGAATTATTGGCCCTTTATACTTAGAAAATTGCAAATTGTGTTAAGTTTTGTGTTTTGGTCCACTTTACCCCTAACGTAGCATAGATATTGCTTTCATACTTGGAACACTCGCAAACTATCATAAGGGTACAGTAAAAGGACAAGTTGCATAACTCTGGTTGTCATTTTTACGGAATTATGACCCTTTTTTGACTAAGCAACTTTGAATATATGGTTAAATTTTGTGTTTCGATCCACTTTTCTTCTAAAGTATCAAGGCTATTGCTTTCACACTTCAAATACTTTCATGCTATCATGAGGTTACTGTACCTGGCAAGTTGAATTTTACCTTGACCTTTGAATGACCTTGACTTTCAAGGTCAAATTATTAAATTTTGCAAAAACTGCCATAACTTTTTTATTTATGATTAGATTTGATTGATACTTTGACAAAACTACTCTTACCTGACATACGACAATAGACTCCACCCAAACCATCCCCCGTGCCCTCCCCCCCCCCCCCCGAATCCCCCCCCCCATTTTTTTTTGTTTAAGATCATCTCACAAATGACCACCACACCCTCACACTCTATCCCCCCCCACCCACCCCCCAATTTGTTTTGTGAAACGGTTAAAAAACACAAATATTTATTTTTATTATTTTAATTTTGAAATACCGTCCAACCATCGCACCCAAGAATCCCCTCCCCCCGCCCACCCTCCCCCTACCCCCGAAAAAATGTGGGTTTTTTTTGCATTTTTTTCCGCATTTTTGGAAGATAATGTAATAAATGTCCACACACCCACACTATACACCCCTCTTCACTCCACCCCTCCCTCCTTTGTGATTGAAATTGAGAGAACATTCACCTTCAAAAATAAAATAGATGAGCGGTCTGCACCCGCAAGGCGGTGCTCTTGTTATGCACTGGAATTCCTCGTCAAAGTCATGCTTGGCATAAATTGCTTATGTCTGCTTTTCGTAACTGGAGCCACTTAACTTTCATCCATTGAATTCTTCTTCCTTCAAGATCAATGATATTTTGTGGAAATAAAGACTTTGCCAGACACTTTAAATCATGGAAGTCATAGTTTTTCATAGGCACAACTGTATACTGTTTTTTCTTGCGAGCCAATCTAACGATTGTGTCCCATTCGCTCGGAACAAAGACTGAAGTACGCCTCTTAGCATTTTCTACAGCTGCATGCACCGAATCACTCTCCATCTGAGTGTGTCCTGTTTCTAGTAATTTTTGATCGATTGTTTCTAAACTAGGACTTTTACAGATGGCTTGTAGCAAAGCTGATGCAATGAACCTGTTTCGATTCTGTCCTGAACAACAATCTGAGTAAAGGCACAGATGTTTTGTTGTCACTGGCAATGACTGTATGTAAGTCTGTATGCAAGTTCCTATCTCACACGATCCCCTGTTGCCTTCGGTTTCATTCCAAAGGTAGCAAGTCACACTTGCATCTGCCAAAGAATAGAACGACAAATTGAAACAACTTAGTTTCCGCTTAAAGTAGACTTGACTGGCGAGTGAACACGGTGCTGGCAACACGGCTTCCAAGTCAAAAGTAGCAACACAGTATGATTTATCTTCTTTGGCTTTAGTTTTGTCGTTTTCTTTCTCAGCTCTTGCTTTTAACTTTCTTTTAATGTGCTCTTCGTAGTCCTGTTTGATGGTTTCTCTTAATTCACCATCTGTCTCTTTCTGGTGGTATACGATACATGTTTGACATTGATCTTTTTTAGGTACATGAAATGAATAATTATATTCCTCACAGAATACTGTTCTGTACTTTGAGGCACTGACAGCTTTCGTTTTCTCTGCTACACACTTCTCTTTATATAACCTATACATCTGTGTGATATTAAGATCACTTCCAAGAAATTTTCTCCTTGTGTCTTGCCTTGTATAGTGGGCCTAAACCGTAGGGAAAGATTCAATATGCTGTCTAACCTGGTTAATCACTGCTTCTGGGGTCTTATTGTGTGGTGTATGTTTCCCTCTTTTGTCAAATGCAGCAAATATTCCAGTGGATGAGGATTTCAAAGCCGTTTCTACCACCCTATTGCCAATATTTAACGTTATAAGAAAAAAATCTTGGCGTTCGTAGGATCCAATATTCCAGAAGTTTTGAAAAACTGCATCTCTTTGCTCATGTGTGAAGATTTTTCTACATTTATATCTGCAGTTGCAACGAGCATCTAATAGCCGCTTTGCTTCAACAGTCTTCCCTTTTGTATTTGTGTACTGTAGTCCAAGCATGCGTCGTTTCTTTCTAATATTTTTCTTCCACTTTTCTGGTTGTGCCTTGCGTTTTCTTTTCCCTGTAAAATTTGCAGGACTGTTTTACTTTGCCTGCTTTCTTGGCGTGATAGTCTTTACATCAACAGTTTCTGCGTGTTCGTTCGTTGGTATTCCAGTGTCAGTTAAGTCATAGTTAGCATTCTTTGGTGTAATTGCATTGGTGCAAGCATCATAATGTTCGAGGCCTGGCACTTGTATGAATGCCAGATTTATGCAGTCATTTGCATCAGTGTCTGCATGCAATGTTGGTCTTATCTCATACATAGGATAAGCACGCATGCTACAGTAAAATTTCAATACTCTTCCAGAAACATTCGCTATTGCTAGGGGCAAACCATCTGCAAGGTCGTTGTCCCAGTGCCCTTCTTATCGCAAGAAATTTACTTTTGATATGTACTTATCCCTTTTATTGGCACAAGTATTGTTTGGTAAAAAATCTATGTATGTATCTAACTTTGCTGATAGATGATCACATAGTTTCTGTCGAAGAATTTCTGGTGATTCAAAGTCACAAGTTGAAACACAAACAGCTTTAAACAGGCAATTTCCATCGCCCTCTATTCTTACTCTTTTCAATCCATTGCTTGCTAACAAGGCATCTATATTTCGCTTGTGCATATCGCTTATAAGTTGTCTTGCTTTGTGCTGGTTGGAACTTTTTTGCTTTGCTTTTTTAATTGCTTGGTGCATATGCCTGAAAGCCATTGGGCGAACTGGCGTATTGCGTTTTGTTCGTGAAAGTTTGGTTGGTATTCGTTTTCATGCTTTGTTTCTTATTTCTTCCTTTGAACCTGGAGGTGAAGGTTGTACATTCTTTCCACTAGGTAAGTGGTAAGATCTTTCAGCATGCATCTTTCTTCTTGCTTCTGATAGATTTCTTTTTTTAATTATTTTCTTCTTCTTACGTTTTTGAACTTCATTCATTTCAGAGTCAGAAGAATGTATGTCTTTTTTTAGTGATTCTATATGTCGGATCAGCAACATCATCATCTGTGTCTAATTCGCTTTCACTACAGCTACTGTCTCCTTTAAATAAAGACCGTTTACATTTCCTCTGCCTTTGTCTGACTAAATCCGCTAAGGGAATATTATCACTGTCGTTGTCATCAGAATAAGTGTTTTTCTCTGCAGATTTTTCAGTATTATCATCTTTTTCTAAAATATTTGCTGATTCTTGTATATCATTTAAATTATTGTCCAGTTTATCTTGCAGTTTTGTTGCTATGAACACAATGCTTTCATCAGTATCTTTATTTTCAACGCTAAAATCTTCTTCTAACATTTTGGATATTGATTCACAGTCTTCTGTAGGCTCCATTCTGCAAATATATTTTAATAAATTATGTAATCGTAAATTGAGAATATTTTAATATCAATCTGTAATAACAAACTCTATTCATTTCGAAGAAAATGATAGGCTCTAATAACATGATTTACTTAATTTACATTTACTATACAAAATAATGAAGTAAAAACTACTAAATAATTGAAGAACTAAATAAATACTCACCTATTATTTAATACATTGCCTTCCTTACTTGATGAAAACATAAGCTTTTATGTTCACATTCGATTCCAGGTACAAGACAAAACATCTGCTATCTTGTTTAATTGTTTAACTTGATACTTAGGTGTTATCAGTTAATTAGGTATAGGCACTTGAAACATAATCACACTGCAAGTGTTGCCTTACATATTAATCTAAACAGGCATTAGTGTACTTATAACATTATGCCTCTGAAAAATCCTTGTATGTTTTTTTCTATTTATACACAAATGCACTTATATCATTTTCGTTCCTACTTTCTGTCTCATTTTTACTTATTTTTTCCAGCCAGATTGTATCAAGTGCATTTACTACAGTCTGGTTATTTCAGGAATGGATATATAACGTTCTGGCATAATACAAAAATACTCCATAACACTTAGTACAAGGGGGTTCTATACAATAATTATGTTAAATGACTGAATATAAGCCTGGTTTTGAGTGCAAAAGATGCGGCAGTAAATATTACATATTTCTTTTGCAAAACCCGATTTTCCTTCAAAACTGCACTTATCACGTTCTGGCCCTTACCCCTCGAAATTTCAATTATATGGCGTCTGTTCGTCCGAAAACTTTTACATTGGCCAATACCTTTTCAATATTGAAGATAGCAACTTGATATTTGGCATGCATGTGTATCTCATGAAGCTACACATTTTGAGTGGTGGAAGTTCAAGGTCATCCTTCAAGGTCAAAGGTCAAAAATAAAATAAAATTTCAAAGCGGGGTTCTCATGAAGCCTTTCTAATGCCAAATAAGATTTGCTCTTCTCTGAATATCAAAGACTGAATTTCAAACTTAAAACTCTCCCAACTGGCTTCTTCTTTTCCACGTACCCCTCCAAATGTTGATATCCTGGGGTAGCTACTACTGTTCATGGTTCTGTCCTCACCATATCTTCTGTCCTCAAAGTATCTTCTGTTATCAAAGTATTTTCTGTCCTCAACATATCTTGAAGTCTCAACTGACCTAGACCTATCTTCAGCCTTTTGATACCCATCTATATGTGGAAATAAATTTGACTAAGTCCTCTGTATTTTCAATTTCAGGCTTAACATCAAGCTTCTTAAATGTTTCAAGCAATGTCCTATCTTCCTCTGTAATATCCTGACCTCCTTCTGCTTTAGCAGTCTCCATAATATTTCCTTCATCCATGTTAACCCAAATTCAAATTCAACTTTCAATTATCAGTGATTTAATGCAACCTATCAATTAATCAATTAATTAATTGTGTAAAGTAATCAATTAATGTCAACTTCAAAGTCAATAATTTCCAAAGAAAAAAAATCTCTTCAATGGCTTTGCTTCCGAAGATACAATGGTTTCACTTCAAAGTAATTATTTCCGAAGAAATAGTGATATCCCTTCAAAATATATTGTGTTTCAAAGAAACACAAACATCTCTTCCAACATATATAGTATAATATAGCTTAGACCAAATAAAGTTCAAAGTCAGTTAAAAGCTAACTAAAATTCAAAGTTGCAGCCAAAAAAAACCAACAACAAACAATCAAATACGTTCCACGTATACTGTTATAATTCAAATTTATAAAAAAAAAAGTCAAGTCAGTATTGCATCAACTCAACCTTAAAGTCAACCAAGTAAATCCTCAAAGACTAATTAAGTTTCAAATCAAAGTGAAATTCTATACAATCAATTCAAAATATAAGTACAAACTAATGAATCCACTTTAAATCAAATTCAATAAGTGAAAACAAACAAATGAATCCACTTAAAATCAAATTCAGTAAGTGAAAACACAAGTTAAATCTAAAGCACTGTCTAAAAATCAATCAGAAATCACCAAGAATAAGTGAGTTAATTGACCCGCAATGAACCAATCGATCAAATGTCACAAATAAATTTAAAAAAAACAATCATCAAATTCAAACTTAAAACATCAAAGTATGAACAGTGATGCACTTTCACACACTTTCATCAAAGTTAAAACTAATTAGGTCACAAAAGTACGAACCCAAAAGACTCCAAAGTACAAGTACAAGTTAACACACTATTGCGTCAACTTAAGTCACAACTGAACACAACATGAACAACTTTAATCACCTGTATCAAACAGAACTTCAACACACTAAGTATAAATGATATGCAATGTAAATGAAAATCAATGCAAAATGTCCAAGAATAATTTCAAATAATAAATAAAATGAAATTAACTAAGTATTTCAAACCATAAACTGCAAGGAAGAGCCTAAAAAATCAAAGTTCAAATAAGAATTATGTCATACAAATAAAACCAAAATATTTCAAATCAAACCTAAGTATCAATAATAAATGAAGATATTCCACAAAAATAAAGAAGTTAAAATTAAGTGTTTAAAATAATTTAAAATTAAATTTAAATGAATAAATTGCACCAAGTATTTAAATTCAAATCACTCAACCTTGTCAAACAGTCAAAAAACTAATTTACACTTAAAGTCTAATATAAGTGTGTTTTTTTACTATTTTACCTTATATGGAAGTTGTATTAGTCACATGGTCTGTCAGTGAAAAAAAATCAGTCATATGTCAAACCAATGAAAACCAAGGACACGATGATATCCAAACTAAGTATGCAAATTAGGGAATCATATAGCCAATCATAACCAAATAATGTATAATCAAGGTGAACAAGTGTAACCTGATGTACTGTCAACACTGCATAAACTCAGGAATGCGGTAAATCAAAACAAACACTCACACAGTAATAACATTGAATACAATGGACTAACTATTATGAAGGCCAAAATGTAAAAGGGCTGGGACAGGGTATGGACACTGGGACAGGGATTATACAAGAAATGATATAATTAAGAGGTTAAAGGGATAGCAATGAGTTGATTACGAAATTACTGAATTTATAATCAGTTATTGAATAAATTCAAAATAGCAGCATTAAAGTGTTATGTGTTACTGTTGATAAGCGATGAAGTATATATCTAAGAAAGATGTAACCGTCACCAAGTACTTAAAGCAATCAATTATATTGATAGGTAAAAATGAATATATTCTCTCTCTCTCACATACATATACTCACGATTACGAAGACAGGTGCAGAATACACATATGATGAATATAGGCCATAAATGATTATAAGTCTAAAAATGATCAAAGAAGATAACTTTTTACAGATGTCCACTCCACAATTTGTCCACATGGTATATACACGATATATTACTGTCAACGACCCGTCCTGCACGACTCTCAACGACCCGTCCTGCACGACTCAACGACCCGTCCTGCACGACTCAACGACCCGTCCTGCACGACTCTCAACAACCCGTCCTGCACGACTCAACGACCCGTCCTGTACGACTCTCAACGACCCGTCATGCACGACTCAACGACCCGTCCTGCACGACTCAACAGCCCGTCCTGCACGACTCAACGACCCGTCCTGCACGACTCAACGACCCGTCCTGTACGGCTTTCAACGACCCGTCCTGCACGACTCAACGACCCTTCCTGTACGACTCTCATCGACCCATTCTGAACGACTCTCAACGACCCATCCTGCACGACTCAACGACCCGTCCTGCACGACTCTCAACTCTCGGCTGCTTACGGAGTCTACAGGCCGCCTTCTTTTGTCTGCTCTCCTTAACGGTTCCGCAAAACCACGTTGGGCGTCAAATATAACCCAGCTAGAAAAAATCCCCGACCATACTGGGGATCGAACCCGGGACCTCCCGGTTCCAAATTAGGCAGACACTCTACCGCGTCGCTATAAAAGCTAGCTCATATAGCAAGGCAGTATAAGTTTTCGTTATACCGAACCCTTCTACATTATGTTTCTACGTGTTCAATATTGAATCGTATTATAACGGTTACTTGTTTTGCATTAAATTCCTCGTGTAACGGTTCCCCTTATAAAATGAAATAAACGTGTCACGGTGACAATTGGATATATATATATGTATATGTGCTCAATGTTTCTTATGTAACAAATAACTGGAAGTGTAATTTATGTGGATTAAGTAACAATCTTCGCGATACCTGTAGAAAAGAATATAAGTACGAAAAGAGCTAGTTGAGGCATATTAAAGATAGACACATTAATGGCAAACACTACAAATGTGCAATTTCAAGCTGCAACAAAAAAATCATAAGAAAAAATTATGTGTTTGCGCACTTGACAAAAAATCATAAATTACCTAAAGAAAATGCAAAGGCTTTGATGAACAATATACAATATACGTCAAACAGTCGAATGGAATTGGAAAACATAAACATTATTCGACGAATTACAACGATCACTATATCAACCTTTACTTGAAGATGTGTCGAGAAATGATCTATACGATTTAATTGCCCATCAATTTCTTTGGAACAATACTATAATTTCTGTGATGGACTTGTTGATGATTTTGAAGATACATTCGGCGGCGATCGTGACTCGGTACCGGTTGTTGGAATTGACAATGTTGGAGATGCCGGCGTTGATGTATTGGACGATGCCGGTTGTCTCTTTGTGACTTGTAACGGTGGTTACGACAACACCAAAAGTGGTTACGGCAGTTACGACAACGGGAAAGTGGTTCCGGTGGTTACGACAATGGCTTAAGTGGATCCGGCGTTGATGGCGTCCGGTTTTCGGTGGTCTGTCCGACGTTGGTGACGAAATCTATTTTTAAGATGTTGGCTACGTCGAGATCGATCACATTGTGGACGTTACAAACTACGTCGAGATCGATCAAAAAGATGACGTTAAAAATGACCATGACGTCATTAACATTTCATCTGATGAAGATGCAATCGAATTTAAAACAACTTTTGTAAATGTAACTCTGACAAAAACTGAGAAATTAAAAAATGATGTAACAGAAAGTATATACGAAGTACATCTATAGGTCATTCGGAAAACTTTGCACGAGAAAGTGTTGGAGTAAATTTTGGAGATATTTTCAATTATTTTCAATCGGAAAGTCAATACTATGCTGACTATTATCATGATTCTTAAGTTTAATATACACAATGTATTTGACAAGTTATTGTATTTACATTTGATATGTTTATATATATAAATATATATATATATATATATATATATATATCAGGCATTTCCCCAGGAATTTGGGCAGGCACAGCGGAAAGACAGCGTTGACGGGGGTTGGTGCGGAAGGGGGCTTGGCCCCTTCCGCGTGTCGATTTTTTTATTGTTTTTAACTGTTCTAAATCAAAATCTACACTACTTGGGAGCTTCTAAAACACAACATTTTCTCTTTTTTTATTTATTTATTTGTCCTCAATTTATTTCATTCAAGTCATGTATTTAAATATTAAATAAAAAGCAGAATAACAGTAGACATTAGCAAGCAAAACATGATTGAAAAACAACAACAATACAGTCACATATTACATGTTCAAAACACTGTTCTGCGAGGCTTCTCCTGGTGCCAGGCATCCACCATTTTCCCGAAGTCTACTGCCTCAATGTCTGGCCCTTCAATGCTGACCGACATCAGTGCATTGAGGACAGCAGACTTCATGCGAGAACGATTTTCCGTCTTTATCCTTTTCATCGTGCTGAATCCCCTCTCGCAGTCTGAAATACACACAATATTGTAAACTAATCTGAAATAATATCTATTGAATCGCTTTGATTTAAGAACAAAGAGATATTTAAGCAAAACAAAAACATCATTCGTTTGTTATTGTGCTCTTGACAGCCTAGTCAAGTACCTACCAGCTGTAGATGTAGGGAGGAGCAGGCCAACGGCTGCCAGCTTGTAGAGCTGGTCGTGGCTATTACGCAAATGGATTGTCACCCACTCCATTGCCTCTTCAGCCTTCTTCTCTGTGCCCTGTAGGCTGCCTCGAACCTGCCTCCAGTTGTGCAGTGTTGCGTCAACGGGAAGGTTGAAGTGGTCAGCCAGTTTCTAAACAATAAAAAAGTTACACTGATTGATTTTATAAATATTGTCACACAATCTGATAATTAACAATTGATTATAATGGAGTACATCTTTGAAATTATATTGGTTGACTGTAAATATCATGTTCTAGTTTAGTGCATTACCTTGATGTCCTGTTCGCCATGGTTGCCCATATCTCCAGTGGGGAACTTGGTGGTGTTGAAAGCCTCGAAGAGCTGCAGCAATGGCAAGTCTGGAAATCGCTCTTCTATGTTGGACATCAGCTGCTGCACAAAAGGCCGGTACAACTGGAAATGAGTTGGAAACAGATTAATTATTGATATGCCAAGTGTTAGCTTGTCTTTGTATTTATTTACTAATACATTAAGATTGTTGCAGCCTAATGAACTCCTATGATAGCAAAAACATACCTTGTCCGTGAAATGCTGGACCTGCTCTTCAGTGGGCACAGTGATGCCATCTTTCAGGAACCTGATGAATATCATGTCAGGAATTATAACAGAGATGTTTATCAAAATATCAGGAATTATAACAGATATTTTTATCAGAATGCCATTAACAACAGAAGCTCTAACAAACTACTAGATTAAAGTTGTACAGTCTTGTTCTGCCCCAATGTACCTTATATATACTGTCATCTCACTGATAACAGATATATCTGTTGTCTCATCCACCATGATGGTGTACCATGGGGAGTCGATGGCCTGGGTCAGGATGTCCTGCCGAATGATGTTGCCCATGGCCAGAACCGCTTCCTGTACAAAGCGCTGCGATTCACCTTTGTTGTTCTGACCCTGGTTCATGTTAGCCAGGATGGAGCAGCCTTGTAGCTTCACTGAAACAGCAATTATTCAACATACATTTTTTATTAGCAAGCAACTTTATGAAATGCTCTTTATTGATATAGAAAATATTAAAATAAGCAATGTCCGAATATCATAATGCGCAGTTACTTACCAAGATCATTAAGAGGGAGGTAGTTTGTTGTGTGAGGAACTTCCTGCTTCATCAACCAGTACAAATTCTTGAATGCTGCGATCCTAGCACTTTTCTGTAGACAGCCCATCTCTTCAAGCTGCCCCACCAGATTTCTTGGAGCCAGGCGGTTTGCCTCCAGAAGTTTGGCCTGGGAGTGGGTCTCTGTCCTCTGATGGCGATTAAGTGAGTCCCTTGCTATCCAAGTGCAAGGCACATCTACCCACGGGGCACTACCGATTGCTGAACGCGCAGGTCTGCACATGTGACGAATGCACAAAGAGCACATCATACCTACAAAATATTTTTATTTTCAAACAACTGTTGTATTACATATTCCATTGCATGTTTGAAAAGTTACATTTATTTATGCGTTCATATTGAAATGTAATGATCTGAAATGAACAGGCTAATCATGGACGTCACTTTACGTACATGCATTAAACCCCCTTTTCTCAGAGCGCTACTCATTTGCGAACTGCACAGGCTAATCTGTGACGTCACTTTACGCACATGCATTAAACCCCCTTTTCTCAGAGCACGACTCATTTGTGAAAAGTTAAATGCTTGTTATATAACCCAAGTGCGGTAAAGAACTCAACACTCTTACCTCCTTCAACTTCTGTGACCCATGGAAAATCTTGCTTCCAACTACTATCGAACCCACTGGCACGCTGCTTGGACCGCTTTGTTGGTGGTTGGGAAGTCTCATGATCACTTGCTACGTCCTGGACACTTTCACGTTCACTTATTGAACTCTCTGACAGCGACGGTTCATTATTAATCCTGACCAAGAAATTAGTTATCACAGATTTGCCAGACACAGGGACTGGTCGTTTCTTAGACCTAATCATTCTGTCATGCACAAAAACTAAAGAAAAATGTGTTGCAGGTATTTAGCTGTTATTAGCGTATTCCGTGAATACGAAAGAAACTATTTGATCTGAATAAATTAAGTGTCAGTACTGTAAAGTTATAGTCGCCGATGAAAAAAATAGTGTGAAAACATTTGTAGTGGGCGGGAGCAATCAAATGAGACTTCTAATTAAGGTTAATTGTAATTATAACTTAAATTACCCACAACCGCAACAAACAAAAGTAACTGTTTATTTTTGAAGTACCGCTAAAATCGTCGTTAACAATTAAAATAAAACAAACAAACCAATTTAGCATAACTTTAACTGCTCTTACGCCACTAGTACCGGTAGTAATCGATCATTATCACCCATTAGGGGACAAACACCATAATTGACCCCCATAAACGACCCGTAAATCGTTCGCACATCTTATCAAAGCCCATTATGCACACACCGCTGATTAGCGCGTGCGCGTTTTATCTGGTCGTCGGCCGAATGCAGACAACATTCGGATCAGAGCTTGCGAGCGCTTGTGAAATTTTCAAGCGTCGCGGCGACATGATCGGAAAAACAAGCGCCGCGGGGAGATTGATTTTGAACTCCAAGCACCGCGCACCCGCTGTTCTAAAACCGCCTGGGGAAATGCCTGAATATATATATATATATATATATATATATATATATATATATATATATATATATATATATATATATATATATATATATTATATGTTTAATTAAGTGTTACATTAAACAATATAAGCAAACAACAATATAAAATAATATATTTACTTAATTTCGCCGGGGGAGTGTCGCTAATAGCGATCATATCTGTTCAAAGAACCATTGTAAATTAAAAAAATATATACCTTGATAAGACTGTTTAATTTTTATCGTGACGAATGCTTTAACGGTGACCAAAACTTAAACGGTAATCAATAAGAAATTCATATGTATTTCGTGTATTCAAGAATTCTATGAATTCAAGAACCGTTCTTGGTTAGTCAACGTCAACGATGCACTGTCTTATAAATAAATTGCGATCATGTGTTATGAATTATTTTTTTTTTCATATGTATTAAAGGTTTATACGATAATATTATTATTGTTATAATTCAATTATGATGATACAATTAAGGAATAAAAATAAAGTTAAACAAAAAATTTAAAAGTTTGTTTTTATGAATAAATATTACATTTCTTTATGTGATAGAGAAAAAGAAAACAATAAAAAACTCTACCACAAGTATTATCATAATGATTAATGCCTAAATAGACTTTCAACACGGTTCATCACCTCATAAACCTCAACATCCTCATCATCATCAACATGATCAGCATCATCTTCATCATCATATTCATCATCGACATGTTATTATTTATATTTTTGCAGTATCGTCATCATGATCATAGCCAAAGAGACGTTCAACAGGTTTCATCACCACCCTCATCACCATCCGCATCATCATCATCATCATCTCCGACAACATGTTTTTTATACCAACGGTATACACGCAATGCCTTTAAAGACAGTATGTTTTGTGTGCAGCATAACAAAAGTCAAGTAAAATTTTATTATATTTATTATTCAAAACACAAAATTGCATATGAAAGGTTATTTGCAGCGGATACAAAAAGCCAAATGGCGACATAAAAGCGATGTATGCTGATATTATACATCACGTCAAGCATTGTTAATTCTCTTATTGCGCTCCTGTTTGCGTTGAAAGGCCTTCAGCCTATGGGATAATATACCGAAACCCGAGTTATAACTTTAGTCGTAAAAAAGTCGCTGTCCGTTCCAGAAATGTTTCCGAAAGTCGAGTTGCACTTGGCGAAGGACGATTTATTGAATTTCTTTCTTCGAATGATAAGGTTGGAACATCGAAATTTGGCTGAAACGGATGCAGCATACAGAAGACTTATTGTGAGAACCAAAAACTAGAATATATTTGGAAAGAAACCCTCGCTCTATTAAGATCTTATGGTTGACTATAAAAAAAGTATGTTGATTTCAAAGCTGTCTTTTTTTTCAGTTTCCGGCTTAATCTGCAGCTTGTTATCAACAGTCTCCTCATACTGCCAAAATCCATAGAATCACATTCCATTTTTTATGCCCCCGGATCGAATGATCGGGGGTATATTGTTTTTTGCCTGTCTGTCAGTCATTCCGTCATTCTGTCACCAAAACTTTAACCTTACATTAAAGTTTTGCAATAACTTTTGAAATATTGGACATAGCAACTTGATATTTGGCATGCATGTGTATCTCATGGAGCTGCACATTTTGAGTGGTTAAAGGTCAAGGTCAATGTCATCCTTCAAGGTCAAAGGTAAAAAAAGCGGGGAATTGTGTTTCTGACAAACACATCTCGTGTTTCACGCTGAAGATATTCACACTCTTTCTTCTCAATAGCTTCTCTTTTCTTTGCAAGGGACTCCCTTCTTGACTTTTCAATGTCACTTATCCGTTGTTTGTACCATTTCCTAATCTCTAAACCTTCCTTTCTGGACTTGTCAAGGTACTGCTTTTTTATCATCAGGCAAGGAATTTAGCCATTCACCAGTTTCTTGAGACTGCACATAATGCAACTTTCATTGCATAATGTTGAAGCAGCTGGTCTAGACCGTGTCAGTTTATCTAGAAGAGAAAATACATGTTCTCGGATTTTGTTATGGCGTGGTACTGATTCAGTTTCTATTGCCAAAGATTCTTCTATGGAAGAAAATTGTCCACCAGGCAAATGTTCACCTGCTGCTTTCTTTAGCAACCTCAGCCATGCTGTAAATATAAACTGCAATGATGCAGATGTTTGTGCATCAAATTCATCATGTTTTATTAGTCTTTAATACACTGCATCTTTTTTTACAAGGTCAGGAAATGGCGCATTTGTGCCATACTTAATATCAGTACACTCCTTTTTGCCACGTTCCAAAAAAGAATTGAAGGACTGATACACAATATTCGCCTTTTCTAGAGAACAATCTTGGTCTTCCAAAGCCCGCCAGAATGGAGCTGTCACAAGTTTAGAACAAACGCCAAGAGGCTTCAAAATTGCCATATAAAATTGTTCTTTAATGTCAAAATATACTGCTTTTTGAAGCCTGTTCGATGGTTTATGTGTCTTTTCAAAGAATTCACGTATGTTGTTCTGCATGTAAAATATGATTTCTGCATCATAAAACAAGATGTTAAATCTGTTTCCAGGAAATGGCACAAGTAATGAGGCACTTTTATTTTTTCTTTCCTCGTCTTCATCCTTCTGATTCATGAATGTTTTAAATTCAACATAACATCCACTTTTCTCATCTCCACCTCTTGCTAGAAATTTACCTGCTGTTCTAAAAAGCCTTATACTACTGCTTTCATCTTTCTTGGTGAACATCTTTGTTTCAGGATTGGCTGCTGCTCCTATTTCAGTTTTGTGCATGTTTTCTTCATATTGATTTATTACTTTGTCAGCCACTTAAAAAATATTCATTCTAGAAAAAGATTCCTGTTTTTAATCTGACAAAGAGTTCCAGTTTGAATAAACAGATGGCAACATTTCTTCTCGATATGCTTTATATAATTCATGAAATTTCTTTTCAGTTGCTGCGCGATCAGACATAGTGTTTTTAATTTATACTTAAATTTGTTTTCCTACTGATGTATTTGTGCATTCATTTATGTCTTTTATTATTAGTTTTAAAGTTTGAAGACAATTATCAGAGCTTTTGTTTATCGTGTCTATCAGACCAAATACCCATTCTTTTTCACTAGAATCCCTCACTGAAAAGATTTCATAGCAGCTCCCACTCTGTTCTAGTTTCATCTGACTGAAGAGTTGTGTCCTTTTTGCGTCCTAGCTCTTCGGATATATGCATGTGCAACACCTGCACGTTGATCCCTTATTCTGTTGATGGTTCTTACAGATGCCAATTTTACAGGAGTTCTTCTGCAAAATTGGGCCACATGCTTACTACTTTAATCACATGTTTCACTCCAATCCCCTCACTCAGCAAATTCATCACAAACAACTGAGTTCTGCTGTATAAGTGTTCGTTTCCGTATCGTAAGTGTTCACTTAAGTGTTTTTCTCATCTTGAACTAAAATATCCACATAGCTTACACTTTTTTCAAGAGAATCGTTTTTAGCCTTTTCTTTCTCAATGTCACTATGATGGCCATCTCTTTCTTCAATCAATTTACATTTGTCAATATCAAGTTTTTCTGTCACTTTATTTCTATTTTCCAAAGACTTATATTTTTGTGTCAGAGATTTGTCCAATTTATTAACCTTTTTTTGCAAAGTTTTAACTTTTTTTCCTGTCCAGTTTTATCTCTTTTACTCCTTTTATACACACCACCGAAGTTGTTTCTTCTATTTAGGAGTTGTACTTGGGAGGCAAGTTCAACACATTTAGCACGTTTATTTTTGATCAGCTGCGATGTTGAGGTAACTGCGTTTTTAATCGACGTTTACCGTCTTTCAGAGAAGCATTTTCTTTTTTAAGGGCTGAGTTTTCTTTTAATGTGTTTACTTCTGCTTGTAATGGCATAACAGTTCCATTTAAAGACTTTACTTGTGACTGTGTAGAAATATCTTGATATTCTTCAGACTTGGTTTTACGAGCTGACACACCTATTGATACCGATGGTATCTGATGAAAGAATATTTCATTAAGTAGTTGCTTTTTCTTTTCTCCTCGAAGAGAAGACAGCTTTTTCATGCCACCGGATCGAAAGATCGGGGGCATATTGTTTTTGGCTTGTCAGTCTGTCTGTCAGTCTGTCTGTGTCTGTCTGTCTGTGTGTCTATCTGTCTGTCTGTCTGTCTGTCTGTCTGTCTTTCTGTCTGTCTGTCTGTCTGTCTGTCTGTCTGTCTGTCGGTCTGTCTGTCATTGTGTGTGTCACAAACTTTACCCTCGGTTAAACTTTTGCAATAACTTTTTGAATATTGAAGATAGCAACTTGATATTTGGCATGCATGTGTATCTCACGAAGCTGCACATTTTGAGTGGTGAAAGGTCAAGGTCCACCTTCAAGGTCAAAAGTAAAAAAAATGAAATTCAAGGGAAGTAACAAGCTTTAAAAGGGAGATAATTTCTAAATCTGCCAAATGATATATTGAAATTTTATTTCGAAGCGTTGCAATAGGGGGCATTGTGTTTCTGACAAACACATCGCTTGTTTAACTAGTAACTGACACGGAAGCTTTAGCTTCTATTGCAGCCAGGTCCTGCGTCAGCTGTTGCTTAAATTTATTTATGAAATGAAATAAAACATTTCACATATCATAAATTATAAGCAATCATGATAAACACTCATAATAATACATATATGAATTTGTTAAACAAAAAATTAAATACATATTTATGACTTTAACCTGATAATTCCTGGACAAGCAGAAAAACCTGTGGGTCCATGTCAACTAGTCTGGTGCCGTATGTTGCACCCTTGCCTTCCCTGCCCACTGGTACGATAGGGTGCAAAAATCGCCTCACAGACTGTGTTATAGTAGGCCTGACAAGTGTTTGCACTAATATTGTTTCCACCTGTGTTGTTTCCCAGTATAGGGAGCAAGCCTCTTGTAGCAAGGCAACTACTCTATCCTGTGACATCTTACCTGAAAATTAATAAAGTAAATTCTCCATGTCATTCATCTATATTTACTTATTTTCGTCACTTACATATGTGGGCTGACCGGCTGAATGACTAAATATTTGTTAAATACCGGTATTCATTCTTTTACATCACACATGACTTCATTACACAAACCTTAAAACAAAGGAACATGTTTTGTGATAGTATTCAGCGTTATAAATTAACATTTTGAACATATGAGCACAGCTTTGTTCTTTCAATCTTCTTGAATAGAGGATATAGGAGATTTCACTAGACATCCATGAGCCCAACACACATTTTAGGGACCATGGCTACTGGGCTCATGCTAATTTATATTCCTGCTGTTGTACTATTTTAAAGTCATTAAGTCTTCTTGTTATACATGTGTACATAGACAGATAGTCAACATCATGAGACTTTTATCTTTTTTAAACTACTCTGTGATAAATCCTTAAGATTTTGTAAGTTTTCCTCAGTTTAGACTTATTCGTATATATTTATCATTTATTGTTGAAGAAGTCACATAAAATCTTATATAAACACGACTTTTTCTCGGTATTTTGGAATTAGTACAAAACAAAATTGTAAAGCCGCTCGAGTTGATGTTGGTATATTTTCCCATTTTTTGGCATGTGTCGTAAAAAAGTGATTATGAGTCAAAATGTGTTTTAGTCCTTCAGCCAAGTACCCAAAATTGAGGTGGGGTGTACCAGTAAGGAGGGCAAAACTACACCTATATATCTTGGAAGATGCATGCCAGTAGCATATGAAAATGGTTGATAACAGTCTGGTACTGGCAGCTTTTGGCATTTTTCTCCTTTGAAGATGGGGCCTCAATCAGCTTAATTTTCATAAATTGTCTTGGAGAAATTGAACCGAAGTAGGGTCAATACACACTTTGACCCCCCAAAAATTGCTACAAAACGTATTTTAACTGATCCTGGTAGGGTAGAAGGTCCTTATAAAAACATTTTAAAAGTTTACCACAATCGGACCTCCGGAAAGTGTTTTTTTTCAAGATGGCTGCCAAGATGGCCGCCAAGACCTATTAATGATCATAACTATGTACCTATTCAATCAAATTTGATGACTTTGATGTATATTCCTAGATTTCAAGGGGCAAAGCACACATAATGATCATCAGAAATTGTTTAAGTTTAATTTAGTACACACAAATTCAACATGGCGTCGAAAATGGCCGTCAAGATGGCCGCCAAAACCTATTTATGGTCATAACTATGTAACTATCAACTTAAATTTGATGAATTTGGTGTCTATACCCAGGTTTGAGGGGGCAAAGCACACATACATATCATCAGACAAAGTGTAAGTTAATTATGTTACACAGAAATTTAACATGGCGTCCTAAATGGCCGCCAAGATGGCCGCAAAGATGGTCGCCAAAACCTATAAAATGATCATAACTATGTTACTATCCACTCAAATTTGACGATTTTGGTGTCTATACATAGGTAACAGGGGGAAAATAACACATTAAGATCATTAGACATTGTTTAAGTTTATTATAATATGATTATAGGTGCTACCTAATTAACGGACAAAAGCTTTTTAAGGTTTTTTGATAACCATGTATTTTTTAATAAATATATGGACATAATTGTGTTCAAAAAATTATAATTGTTGCAATAATTAAGTAATGCATCTTAAAAAATCAATCTTAAAACGAGCTACATGGTCTTAGCTTAAAGATCAAGCATCCTATAATTTTTTTGTTTTCTAGCAACAGGAATTTAAAGCTGGTTCGTTGGCTGTGGTATAATGGATGGGGTGTCTGCTAACTGGCTTAGTCACTGGGAGATCTCTGTATTGATCCCTTAAGTGGGAGCATTCTTTAGGTAACCCTAAAGACATACTATGGCGTACCATTTGGGTTGAAAGTCAAGAAGACCTACTAGGTAAAAAGAGAAATGTAGGTCGAAGTACAACAATTGTACGTCGACATACAAATATAAAATACACTTCAAAGTATATGTTTGTACGTCAAAGTACAATTTGTACTTCGACATACATGTTTGTACTTAGACGTACACATTTTCTGAACAGCCAATCAAAACACTTGTCTATTGAGCCGCTTTTCCTTCTGATTTATTCATAATAAATGTTTAAAATCTTTTTTTTTATTAAGGACAAAATGAATAAAAATATCAGAATGGAAAAAAACACAAAGAAGTGTCAAGTATTTAAGCCATTGAAAAAGATTATATACAAATTCGAATAAGATTCAATTGTTACATTTTTAAAATTAAAATTATTCAGCATATTGTGAGTATTTATTCATGCGGTGCGGAGTATCACGACCGTCTAGCGCATTACTGTGTAGGAAATTCCCAATGGTAACCAAACAGTTACCAAACATTAACGGGATAAATAATGTATAATATCCTCCCCGTTGATCGTATTTTGTAATAACCATAACTTGCATAAGTCAGAGGTTACTTCCGCCACGCCAGGTCAATACATACGCACAATATCTATGAGTAAGCGGTCGATAGTCGCATAATTTGGTATACATAATAATAATAATAATGTTCAATGTCAAATATCTCTAAAAGCAACAGATGTAAGGTATCTTCTGATTGGCTAACACTCAAGGGTCGGTGAAAATTGTACGTCAAAGTACATTTCTTGTTCTACCTAGTAGGTCTTGTAGACTTTCGACGTCATGATACGTCATACATGTATAGACACTACGTACTGGTCCTATCCCGGAAATAGTTTGTTTCATCAAATCTCTCAATGAACTTGACAGCTTGCTAAAGCAGTTGCATTTAGCATACAGTACACTGATTTAACATAATCAAAATCATGTGATGTGTCAAATCAATTTTGATCGACACATTTGACAGGATTTTTATGTCCCCCACCACTATAGTGGGGGATATATTGTTTTTGCCCTATCTGTTGGTTGGTTGGTTGGTCTGTTGGTCTGTTGGTCTGTTGGTTGGTTTGCGCCAACTTTAACATTTGCAATAACTTTTGCAATATTGAAGATAGCAACTTGATATTTGGCATGCAGGTGTATCTCATGGAGCTGCACATTTTGAGTGGTGAAAGGTCAAGGTCATCCTTCACGGTCAAAGGTAAAAAAGGTCAAAGCGGCGCAGAAGTGGACATAGTGTTTCTGACAAAAACATTTCTTGTTTTTAATCCAATAAGTTTTAGACTGTCAAATAACACACAATACGTATTGAAAGCCATACCTGGAGCTTTCGTCTGTATACCAGTGACTTCATCAGAAGAATGATTTCTACTGTTGGGAAACGTTTATAAATAATAAGACAATAACACCGCTAAGTGTCTTCTTATTTATTATCAATGTATAATTATGTGTAACAGCATAACAACATACTTGTTTCGCAATTAAAATATTTAATAAATACAGATATATGACCGGATTCTAATTTTCTTTCGCAAACTATTGTTGAATAGTTTAAATTTTGTCGCCACTAAAAAACTAGCCATTTTGTAGCAATTCTTAAATCACAGACTAAACTGCATACACTTAGCTCTATAGTTACAATTTGAATGCAAATATCAGAATGCATCATGCTATATCATTCATTTTTTTATTTTAGCATTCAAATAACATATAACACAGTACATATATAAAAAGGTATGTGGTATTGTGTGGAGATACAAAACACTTCACATCATTTATTTGCACATAAAATAATAGTTACAAAATAAGTAATACGAAAACACTGTCATCAACCTACAGTAATTTTAATTTGAATAACCATAAAACATAATTTAGGTGATCACACAAAAAGTATATCATTTTCAGAATAGTAATTTTTGTATTTGGGACATAATATACTTTTTTGTTGTTTGTTTGAGGAAAACATCAATACTCGGTCATAAAATTCAAATATGCTGTCCTTGATTTCCATGCATTTACAACACAACTTTTTCCTTACATGGCACATTTTCATTTTCAAAATGAAAGCAAATATGAGCCTGATTTTGTGGTAAAAATCACTGACAGGGTGCACTTTTCCTACAAAATCTACTTTACTCCAATTATGAATAATGAAACTGTTATACTTGAAAAAAAAAGCAAAATCTATGTACCTTCCTGTTCCGAGCTTTGTGTTGATAGCAAAACAAGGCATTCCTTTCTTGAAAAGTTGAAGACTCTTCTTTACTTGATGGGTTTTGCCGTACGATAACCCGTTCACATGGCTACAGTCATCACACAAGCATAAATCCACTTTATCCCCTTTTACTTCTCACCAACAATATAAAATGTTGTAAGTGACACGGGTTCCAAACGTTATTCTTCACAGTGGTCAAAATTTTCAAGCGTTTGACATCGTATTTCCAGGAATCGTTATTTTTTTCATAAATATCAACACTGCCATGCATTAGTTGACGTTTATCATTAACTCCAGTCACATTAATATGAACAATAATAACACTTTTATTAATCTTTCTCTTTCAATATAGCAAATTGCTTTTTTTTAAACGACCAATCTGTCAGGTACAATGTCGGCCATATTTGTTGTCTTTGTATTTAGCGGATCCTACATTTAGTATTTCATAGCGTATTTATAGAATATTCGTAGTTTTCTGCACATTCCCGGATAACGTTTGGATTGACGGATATGTACGAAAGAAGGAGATATTGCAAGAAATTCATTAGAGTGCTAATACCTTAAAAAATGTATCAGAAAAAATTCTTCTCACTGTCTCCGTAGATACTCGGCCTAGACCGTCAAGTGAGGAACTTATTCTCGCATGAATATGCAAACAATAATAAAAACTATGCCGTACCAAATGCTTAGAAATTTTGCTTCAATAATATTTTTTACACGTTTTATGACACTGTCATGTTATATAGTGATGTTCTGTATTCCCAATGCGGGTTATTGAGAACTTCTTTGCAGGGACCTATTTGTTTGTATAGGTCCCTCTTCTTTGATTGCGCATGAATGACCGCCAAGTGGTAAATCGGACTTTTCCAAATTCATTCATTCGTGATTCTTTTGGCAGCCAGCCAAGTCAGCTCATCTCAAAAATCGGTATGAGTACTATGGCCTAGGGGCTCCGCCGCAGGCCAAAAATCTGAAAATTCCAGTTTTGTTTAATAATTTGAAGTATTTGAATTTGAAATGTTTAACATGTTTAATTAGAATTATCATATTGTATAGTATAATTCACACCTGTATCCTTATTTACCAATATATTTCAAATTAAATGTATTGAAAATATTAAAATGTGTAAGAATAAAGTGTTTTTTTATTCAAAGTTTTATCATTTGTGTGATTATGAATACATAAATGGCTTGATTACAAAGAAGTTTTGCGGTATGTACATTTGAAAACTATCATCATAAACAATCGGATGTAGCGCTGTTATGCTGTTATGCAATTCTTTAAAACATTTTTGCACTTTAATGCTTATAAACTTTATTAAAACCGAGTCCCCAGTGAAAGTAGTTTTACTTTCATCATAAGTAGTTGTAGTAGCGGTTGCAGTAAGAGAAGAAGGAATAGTCTTAAAAGTAGTACTTATTGTTATTGTTGCAGCTTCAGCTTTTTGGTGATGATGGTGATGGTGGCCGTGGTGGTTGTGGCGGCGGCGGCGGTAGCAGTGATATAAGTATTTGTAGTAGTAAAATGTTGTTGTAGAAGCTTCAACGTAAATATTGGTAGTATTAGAATGAGAAGTAGTAGTGGTAGTAGTAAAAGTAGCAGAAGCAGCAGCAGTAGTAGTATTTGTTGTTGTGGTTGTTGTTATAGTACAGTAGTTGTCATAGTAGCAGCCATAGTCGTAGATGACGTTGTAGTAGTAGCAGTGGTGGGGCCTTTCTCTAGACATTGATAGCGAGTGTACAAATCATGCCTATCGCGTGTGTATGATAGCCATCGAGTATCTATGTTTTAATAAACTCTGGAAAAACGTAGCGGATGAATAAACAAGTAAGGTTACGTTCAGCATTGCAATCATTTGATGTTTACAGGCAGATAAATAGAAAGTTCAAGAGATAATTTTAGTAATTCAGGTCGAAGTGAAAATCAAAGTGCTTTCAGTTCTGAAACAAGTACGGTCGTTTAAAGTAACCTTAACATATGCGTCACAGCGATTGCGTAGACACAGCTAACTTTAACAGTTTATACACAATACGAGTGTACATGCTAATTTAGATTTTCACCATTTTTAATGCTCCTAATTTCCACAATAAGCTGACCATTTAAAGTATTACTGTGGATATCTTAATAGAACCTTGGACCAAGATGACGAATAACAATGTCTTATGTGTGATCGTAAGTAACTGTCTGTTGTCGCTTTGGCCCAATCAACTTTGGAAAGGCATCCAAAGGTCGCATAGGTAGGGTACCTAGGTAAACGTAAAAATCACCTTTAACAGTTAGCAAGCCATTACATCATCTTTATTCCTTCATCGTGGCTGTTAACGATTACCAATCTCAAGACATAAATATTTATGCCACCCTTCGAAGAAGAGGGGGTATATTGTTTTGCTCATGTCGGTCCGTCCGTCCATATGTATGTCCATATGTCTGTATGTCCGTATGTCCGTCCACCAGATGGTTTCCGAATGATGACTCAAGAACGCTTAGGCCTAGGATCATGAAACTTCTTAGGTACATTGATCATAACTCGCGGATGACCCCTATTGATTTTCAGGTCACTAGGTCAAAGGTCAAGGTCACGGTGACCTGAAATAGTAAAATGGTTTCCGGATGATTACTCAAGAACGCTTAGGCCTAGGATCATGAAACTTCATTGGTACATTGATCATGACTTGCAGATTACCCCTATTGATTTTCAGGTCACAAGGCCAAGGTCACGGTGACCCGAAATAGTAAAATGGTTTCCGGATGATAACTCAAGAACGCTTAGACCTAGGATCATGAAACTTAATAGGTACATTGATCATGACTCGCAGATGACCCCTATTGATTTTGAGGTCACTAGATCAAGGGTCAAGGTAACAGTGACCCAAAATAGTAAAATGGTTTCTGGATGAAAACTCAAGAACGCTTATGCCTAGGATCATGAGACTTCATAGGTACATTGATCATGACTCGCAGATGACCCCTATTGATTTTCAGGTCACTAGGCCAAAGGTCAAGGTCACGGTGACCCGAAATAGTAAAATGGTTTCCGGATGATAACTCAAGAACACTTATGTCTAGGATCATGAAACTTCATAGGTACATTGATCATGACTTGCAGATAACCCTATTGATTTTCAGCTCACTAGGTCAAAGGCCAAGGTCACGGTGACCCGAAATAGTAAAATGGTTTCCGGATGATAACTCAAAAACGCTTATACTTAAGGATCATGAAACTTCATAGGTACATTGATCATGACTCGCAGATGACCCCTATTGATTTTCAGGTCAATAGGTCAAAAGTCAAGGTCATTTGAAGAAAAAAGGTTATGAGCTATTGTCATAACCTTGGCGCCGGCGTCTGGTTAAGTTTTGTGTTTAGGTCCACTTTCCTCATAAAGTATCAAAGGTATTGTATTCAAATTTGGTACTCTTACTTACTATCATGAGGGGACTGGGCAGGCAAAGTTTGATTACTCTGGCGTGCATTATGACAGAATTATGTGCCCTTTTTATACTTAGAAAATTGAAAATTTGGTTAAGAAAAAAGTATACTTTTTGTGATTGGGAATATAGCCGAATTTCGGCTATAAAATCGGGCCAAAACAAAACCCTGCCTAGGATCATGAAACTTTATAGGTACATTGATCATGACTGGCAGATGACCCCTATTGATTTTCAGGTCACTATGTCAAAGGTCAAGGTCACAGTGACACGAAACAGTAAAATGGTTTCCTAGTGATAACTCAAGAATTCTTAGGCCTAGGATCATGAAACTTCATAGGTACATTTATCATGACTTGCAGATGTTCCCTAATGATTTTCAGGTCACTAGGTCAAAGGTCAAGGTCACAGTGACAAAAAACGTGTTCACACAATGGCTGCCAATACAGCCCATATGGAGACATGCATGTTTTACAAACAGCCCTTGTTCACAAATTATTTGAGCCTTGTTCTGAGAAAACTGGGCTCAATGCATGTGCGTAAAGTGTCATCCCAGAATAGCCTGTGCAGTCCGCACATTCTAATTAGGGACGACACTTTCCGCTTCATTACATTTTTCGTTTAAATGAAGTATTTTCTTAGCAAAAATACAATTTAGGCGGAAAGTGTCGTCCCTGATTAGCCTGTGCGGACTGCAAAGGCTTATCTGGGACAACACTTTACGCACATGCATTATGTCCAGTTTTCTCAGAACGCGACTCATGCACTCATTAATATATTATCCGTGAAGTCGTTTCATGAAGATATGCCTGAACGATGTGTGCTGTGGGACCTATACGTCATTAACTCAACAAACATGATTTCAGAATTCCAGTCATAACATAACATGACTATTCCAATTAAAAAGATGTTATGAATATCTGACGATACATTTTTGTTTTTATTTGATAATAGATCACTACATATTCATGTTCTGCTTTATTTTTGTTTTGCCCCTTGTATGGTGGCATATAGCAGTCGCCATGTCCATCCGTTCGTCCGTCTCTCTGTCCGTCCTTTCGGCATACAGTTTCCTGATTTTTTTGTAAACTCTTTCAGATATTTACCCTTTTTTAGGTGTGTAAATCTACCAGCTTACAAAACGAATTCAAGTTTTGTTCCGGTCCATTTATTTTTTGGCGAAGTTACGGGCCTTGGACACATTTTCTCCAGAATAACAGTTTTCCGGACATTTTCGTAAAGACTGGCCTTAGTTGTGAAGTGTCTACTTACATGAATTACGGATCAAGTTTTATTCGGGCCGATTGATTTTGACGAAGTAACGAACCTTTGACTTAATAATGTTCTTTAAAAGAACACTTATTCGGAAATTAAAAAAAAGCTTCCAGATACTGTACTTAGATTTGGTGTGGTGAGTCTACTTACATGACTAACAGATAAAGTTCCAGTTTCGTTCTGTTTCATTGATTTTTGACGCAGTTACCGGCCTTTGTCTAAACAATTTTCACTTAAACAGCAGCTTTGAGCCTTAATATTGCAGTATGGGGCATAGTGTTTCACATTAACAGCTCTTGTTTTTATTTCGAGGTAGAAACAACGCATTGGAAACTAACAAACATACCGTGTGCATATAATATAAATGCCCGCATGTCATGGCAAACTAAATAATAGTGAGAATAAATAATGAATATTTAAACTCATAAATCCCAGAGATGAGGTCGGTAGGTGTTTATTTCTATCCAATACGCAATATTAGGCACATGAGAACAACATAAATTCACAATATAATTAACGCAACGAAGGCAAAGCAAAATGCAAAAAATACACACGCACGCCCACACACATACACCCACACCTACACACGCGCGCACGAATACACCCACTCACATGCACACATGCCCACACTCACAAGTAAACTAAACATACATATAACAAACATGGACAACACAATTATCCTGAAAACAAGCGGAGAAGCCCGTTATGAGTGATAAATTATTATAATCGAAAAATGCATTACAAAATAATAATAATCAAATAATTTCTTAAATGAGCTTTAAAAGAGGCGATCAAGATATAATTGCCGATCACAAGTAAACAAAACATACATAAAAAGTACATAAACAACACAATAATCATCAAAATAAACGGAGAAGCCTTTAATAGAGGCGATCAAGATATAAATGCCGATCACCCAGTATGATCATATAAACGCATCATTATTTTCTTTGTACGTTGTATACATTGAAACGTAAGAAAGAACGGTATTATGAACACCAGCAAAACATAGATAAGTTATTTTTCATATGAATTTTTTAATTATCGGTATACAGGGTAAGTAACTAAAGTTAAGTAAAACAATTCGTAATGAAATATGTCAAGCTATACATGTATAGGAGCTTTAGTTTCATGAATGACATTACTTATATAAATGTTTAAGGTGTTAATTCTTAACTTAAAAGCCAAGAAATGCGAAAGAAGCTAGTTTTGTTTAATGTTAGTGCATTTTGTGAATTTATAAGTGCAATACATTTTTGCATGTTAGGTCGTAACCGATACTTTTTATCTCTCTATTTCTTTCTTAGGTTATTTAATAAAGAACATTCTAAGATAAAATGATATTCGTCATATATTTTTTTGTTACATTAAATTTTCTTTCAGCGGCCAGATTCAATTATTAAACGATGAGATGATACTCTGCGTTTAGAAAGAGCAATGCGATGGCTTTCATTTGAGATGCTTATAAGGTACATTTTAAATCATTGTTTATGTTAAGATGCCTGTAAAACAAGGCTCTTCTAGATTCCGTTAATCTTGAATTCTTATAATGATAAAAACAATCCTTAATTCTTTGTTTGAATAATGACAAGAAAACTTCTTTTTGTTTGAATAATGACAAGAAAACTTCTTTTTGTCCTACCCCTTGGTGTATCCATACTTCTAAAAACCCTTAACTTGACTAAAGTAGATGCAACGAACTAACCCAATTTTTTTGGGACGGTGTCAATTCATAGTCATGTTTCATTATGTTATATATAAGTTTAATATACTTATTTTCATTGCTTTTATTTTAAACCAGTATTTAACTATTTAAAATATCTACTTACAATAAGCGAGTGTCGCCCTAACTCAGAGTAACGAAATCATTTTGGGTTGCCCTTTTAACACCTAAGATATTCTTACAAAATTGAGTATGAAGACGTTCAATATTTTGTGCATTATGAAAGCCCCATTCTTCGCAACCGTAGTTCAAAATTGGTTTAATGAGTTTATAAAACAATTCTAATTGGTGACTTACTGTTATATTTGGAAAGGTATTTTTAAAAGTATTTTTTGATTTTAAATCCAAGAGATGAGGAATGCGTCCAAAGTAAGAATGAACCCGATTATGCAGATTCATAAATATCGCTTTGCCTAGCGGCATATAATTCAATCTATGTCTAGCTCCATGTATTACAGTCTATGTCTAGCTGCATGCAATGCAATCTTTAAGAAGAACGTTTGGTCTTTTTTCGACTTGAATAATTAGAAATCGATCAAGTGAAGTATTTTTCAATAGTCAGATATGAATTGCTCATAATGGATTATCATGTACTTTAAAGCATTATCTTGCATTTGGACACAATACGTGATGCCGTGATGACGATTATTCGGACCGTCATAGCACAACGGCTATTATATTGCCAAGACGAATCGGAAAGAAAACCGCTGCGAGATCTATGTGGGCTAGATGTTCGTGGTACAGGATCAATGGAGTTACTGCGAGGTGTATGTGGTCTAGATACTGAAAGTGCAGGTTCAGGGGAGACTACTGCTGTGAAGTTTGTTGATCTATACGTCAGTGGTACAGACTGGTAGGGGCGACCTTGTTAGTTGCGGGTGGAATAACAGTGGATGCCGATTGCTGACTTGCCTGCAAATATGACTTTGTTGAATTATCAACATAATTATCATCTATGTCATCATCATCATAATCACCATCATAATCATCACGTTATAAGTATTATCATTTATGTTATTATCATTATCATCATCATAAATCATTCATGATCAATCATGAACCACTATTATTACTATAATACTATCACATTTATTTATTGACAACTCGTAAATCTGTTAAAGAAATGTCGCTTTAACATTTTATTGAACAATTATTTGTTTTCAATCAAGTGTCAAAAACAAGACGATCCAGAACGAAGCAAATATTGAATCTCTTACACGTTTTCTCGGCATAAAAGAACGAAAACTTCGTAAATATACGTAATGAAAAGACAACTCGGTTTTGGGTCCCTACCTTGGGTGCGGACTGACCGGGCATATCGTCAAGTTTCGTATTTTCAGGCATCACCTCCTCTGCTTGAACCTCAAACCAGCCTCTCAACCAGGTACATGGCAGGCTCTGTAGAAAAATAATGATAATTGGGTAATCTTTTTTGATATCCGCCAAAGCACTTTCAAGATATGGCTCCGGACACAAAAGTGCCGGACGGAAGGACGGACAACGCCAAAACAATATCCCTCCGCCTATGGCGGGGGATAAAAAAGTGTACACATCATTGTGAACTTTTATATTGCGAGTTGCAAATAATGATTGCCGGTGGGTTTTACGCATACATTTGCTTTCAACGGCAAATTATTCCAACACTATGCCCATCTAAATATGCATCGTTTAAGTTATGCCGTGTGACACCAACGTAGAAACTCAAACCTGGTAAAATGCCATCCTGAATTTCTTATTGGTTCCGTTGTAGATAATGGGGTTCCAGACCACCTGGGACTTAGCCGCCGTCGCCGTAAGCTCCGCTATCCATAGCGGCACGCTGTCCGGGTCGCCAAACGCCTGGATGAAAGAGACAACTGCGTAAGGCGTCCACACGATCCAGTAAACGCCTGTCAGCAAAAACATTTCATCGACTGATTGACATGATTTTAAAATGTTTAATGATTAAAGTATTCAAAAATAATAAAGTCTGTTTTGTTCGTTTAAGAATAAATATGTTTTACAACTTTTTTTGAATACACAATTTACATTAACATATCAGCAGTTTTATTTATCCGTCGATCGGGGAATAGAAGCCTACATTTTTATCCGCCTGAAAGTGTGTTTTCATCCACTTAATATTATATATTAAGTGCTCCTGACAGCAAACAATGACGAGTAAATCAATCAGATATATGGCTGCAGCGTAATCACGTTCAAACATAGTAGCAAAATATAAATGATCAATTCGTGAATAACATAAAATAATAACATCTGAACTCTCTTTACATTATCAATAATATTCATAACATTTGACCCCACTATTTACCACTTGGAGCTGTTATAACTACAAAGTATGATTTTATTATGACCAATATTTTAATTCTAAACTATTTCATGTACATTTGAGATTCGTTTAAAATGGTCCTACGCCTTTTGGCCAGCATGTTTGTCTCCAGTTTGGTTTATCTGCTGGTTTATCGACGAACATATGGGTGACGAACGGAACAGTTTAAAATCTAGCAAAATCCCGTCATAGCTTCTTATGTGTATGCAATGTTTGATCTTCGTATCTCATGTACCTACCAAGTATTTACAATGTTTGCGCACGAAAACAACCAGTTGTGATGAACAAGAGAAGTGATTACAAAACAAACAAAAGGCAAGATTATGGATAAATGTCACAGTATGATTATCAAGTTTTATTATCAACTCTACCTTTTAAGATGGTATAAAATAATATTGTTTTGTTTTTCTGGAAACAGTGACCTGCCGTTCAACCGCTGGTAGTCAATAACGCATTGCATTGATATAAATAACACCTATCAGCAGTTTTATTTTAGTAATTGCTGATCAAGTTTTGCGACGGACGAAGAGACAGACAGACAAACGGACGGACGTAGAACAATCCTATAATCCTAACTTGTGGAAAGTCGGAGGAAAATTAGCATTCGTTAAATAAGAACTGTAAAGCTCAATTACATTAACCCGACACTTGCGAAACATACATGCAACACGCTTGATATCTGTGTGAGTAAGCACTCTGACCCAGTTGTGTTTGTGCACGTATTTCGCAAGACAGACGACAATGCATTAGAACGACAATGAGGTATTATTTTATTTCATTGAGTCCAGTTCAATAAATTTCATCAGCACACTACCGTTGACAATCGCTTCTTAATATCATACGGAACGAAAATTTTATATGGATAACAGTTTTCATGCTACAGGCTAATTTGACCTTGAACATTGACATGTTGACCTAAAGAATGACATATTGTTTTAATACACCAAAGATCGTTAGCTATAACATCGGTCTAAAATAGAATTTACAAACTATTTAGGCTGGTGCCATACCGCACATGATGACGCAGCTTTTCAACAATCTTCGCTCGAGTTTCAGGTTCTTGCGAGCCATTATGCTGTTCAAATCCCATACCGAGTTGCTGTTGAGTCTCTTGACCTAAAACACAAATAGTTCATTGCATTCTATACAATGTTCCTAGATGCACACAGCACATTGATTTTTCAATGCATGCGGTCGGCTCACATGTCAATATGTTTTTCTATTGCGATTGTTATTCGATCAAACGGAAACAATGTTTGTGTTAATGTTATATTTGATGTTATATGCGTCATATTTGACTTGAACGAAACAAACCTCTTACTTCCCACGTTATTTATATGTAAAAGGCATGTTACGTCAATATCATTTTGTAGTATATCAGGCTTACAATAACATTTAAAAATGCAAACATTGCGCTCCTTTATAGTTACCGCAAATTAATCTTTGGCTGGAAACCAATTTATTTAGGCTCGAGTGTATCAAAAGCCGAAAGCTTATTGTACCGCTCTCGATTCCGTTTGCTATGAAGAACCATTGCTTAGTGTCTTTGAGGGATATCTAATAAACGTTCATGACGCATGACTTATTGAATACTTGCAGAAACATTCTTGGCAATTGTTAAACGCCATTATAAGCTTTGACGGTTTCTGTTGCGTTTCGTGTAAATACAAACTAATATCATAATCCTTGGTATCAGATGTTTGTCTTGTTGAACATTTTTCTACTGAAAATGATAAAATATTATATGATGAAGTGTAACATAACGTACCTATAAAATCGAAGTAAGGCATGTACACACTGAATGTTATTGATGTGTTACTTAAGTTTATTTTATGTATTTTATATGTTTACCCTGGTTTCTATGTACCTGACAGCGATAAAAGACGGGTTAATAAAAAGTAAATCAAATAAATAAAAACGATGATAAAAAATATAGAATAAAATTCCATTGGAATGAATGTGTGTGTATCCATTCGAAAACTCATTCACATACAAATTTACGTGTTGTGAAATTCCATCTGTGCAGATTTGTTCATACTACAAAAAAAAATTTGGATCTGCAACACAAACATTATAAAGCAGAATACGCATATCAATCCTATTATACACATATGCACTAGCATATACATGTAACTCAAACCATCTTCGTCATGTCCAATTAGCGACTGTCCAAGGGTTTGATACATAACAATAAAATTTCAATACACCTACATTAACGAACGTTCATTCCATTACGTACTTTGAAGCTTGCTTGAAAAAATGATTTTGACATTTAAAATTAATAATTAAATAACTTAATTAATAACAAAGTTGCATGGGGAAATGCATTAGCCTACAGTTACGTTGTGACTTCTTAATTGCATATGAGCCACGTTCTGAGAAAACTGGGCTTAATGCATGTGCGTAAAGTGTCGTCCCAGATTAGCCTTTGCAGTCCGCACAGGCTAATCAGGGACGACACTTTCCGCGTTTATGGTTTTTTTAGTTTCAAGGAAGTCCCTCCTTACCGAAAATCAAGTTTAGGCGGAAAATGTCGTCCCTGATAAGCCTGTGCGGACTGCACAGGCTAACCTTGAACGAAACTTTACGCACATGCATTAAGCCCAGTTTTCTCAGAACAAGGCTCATAATAATTTTTGTTCATGTAATCGTAGGACTAGTTCGTTCAGTATATAACAAATGATGCCAATTTCACTGTATTATAATTTATAACTCGTTAATTAAACCTAGTGCGGCTTTAAAACTGCATACAATTGACCACATATTCTGCTTATTAATAACCTGTACGTTTATTTGAAATGTTTAATCTTTTCCTTACCGTCATGATCACGTGGTATTAGCAGAAGATCATGATGCCGAGTGGGACAAAGAAGCAGAAGATCGTGATCGTGATGACGTAAGAAGTGTTAGATACACTGACGTGCTTCCAGTTAAGCCCACAAAAGACACCCGACGCCTCTAGTCCATAGCTGCTCCAGCCTATTTAGGGGCACACGGCCCAAAAAAGAGCAAGTCCAAAACACCCGGCAACGCTTGCACATGCGACTTTAGTCGTGATTTTGGGCGTCAGTAGTGGTTTGGTCATGACGATGTACCTGTCCACGCTGACCGCCGATAGAAGATATAGCTGAGACAGTCCAAACAGGTAGACTACGAATCCCACAAGAACACACGCCGCGTCCCCGGCGAACCAGGCTCCGTTAATGGCCGATGTAAATTCTAAAGGGTTTCCCAAACAGACCATGCACAGATCACCAATAGCCACGCCAAGGATAAAAATGTTTGTCGGGGACAGCAAGCGTTTGTTGTTGGTACATGTCAAAATTACCAACACGTTTTCTACAAAACCGAAAAATCCAATTAACACCAAAATACCGCCAGCGATTTGATGCGCCCATTTCGGATAATTCAACCTCCGGATGTCTAGAGCAGAAAGGCCTTCAAGCACTTCCTCCGTTGTATTATTGTGCGACATAGGATATTCTCGTGTTTCAATAGGAGACCACGACTTCAAAAGATTAACGTTTTTCGAACAGTGAAAGTCGTTCGAACAAAGCTTATTTCCCTACATTACAGTATCATCACACTACTTTTTTTTACAATGCAAACCATGCAATACGATACTCAAATGACAATGTTCTAGTATATCCGTTTAAATATTGCATTTTATTTCTCAATCATGATCCCGATTCTAGATTCATCAGCTAAATAATAATATATTCCGTCATGGCTCCTGCTTTTTCGCGATTGTGCTTTTTGCTGAGTAAGTACCGATCGTTCAAGTCGGCTAGACTACACACATCTTTGATACTTAAAATATAACTTGTCTTAATTAGCAATTGTAACCAGTTCAGGTAGGATGCATTCAAAAACAATGATTTTTTTTTTTCTGAAAATTACCAGTGCAGAAGAAATATCAATTCAGTCAATCTTGTATTTAAAGACCACTAAAGGGAGTAACCAAAGTGGTCTCTTAATAAAATGGTCTTTTAATAAAAAAAAGGCCATTTGTGATGAATGCGGACCTTTGATTTTAAATCCAGATATCGGATTATCTCCTTTTGAAACAGCCATTTCTGCTTTTGTTATCAAATGAATCTAAGTATAAATCAAATGAATAAAACAATTTTTTACTAAAAATAAGTTGTAGTTGTTCTCTCTAATTCTAAATACAATGTAAATGGTTTGCACGGAGAATGGGTTTTTTCCGACTCCAAACTCATCCGCGATTAAATTTATGTGCACTTTTACTCTTCGACACTTCAATATCCGAATTTTCTCATTTAACATTAATACTTTCCGTTTTGACATTTTAATTTCTGCATGAAAGCTTATATATATCTGACTCGGTTATGGTACAAAGGGAAATAAATAAAACACTTTGATTGAAAACTAAATAAACACGCCTGATTGGAAAATTGCTAACACAAAGTAATTAGCATAATAACAATTACATTTTTTAATGAACAGATTTCGCTACATGTAACCGATTATTAGTTTATTTTTTACACCTCTCGAGAAAACTGTGAAAATGTTTGTCGCGTCGGCGCATTGTTTCTGCAATAAAATCGGCGATTAAATTTGTCACTTAACGTCCCAGATAGTAATCGCTTTAATCCGTAGACTGTTGGCAATACCTCACTGGTATTATTTGGCACAAAAAATTGATACGCAGTCAGCATTAACGCCGGTCAAAACCGGTCATCGAGACAACGGAAAATGGCTGGTGTGAAATCAAAACAAAGGTTAATCGTTCACGTTATCGGCTTAGATAAACAATCAACACTGATTTGTCCTGAATGGTCAACAGATTTACCACGTTTACCTTAAAGCGGTCGCTTATTTAAGACTCGGGCATCAAAATACACTAAAATCAGCGGTCGCTGGTCGCGTAAGACAAAAGTCGCTTAATACAATATGAAAATATAGTTAAAACGCTCGGGCGGGATTTAAAGTGGTCGCATAAGACAAAAGTCGCTTAATTCGAGTGGTCGCAAGCACAAGATTGACATTTCAACAAATTGAGAGCAACATTATATGATTTAATGTTAATTACTTGGTGCAGTGGTTACAAGATCTTGCAGCGCCCTTCATGACCGGGGCGAATGAGTATTTTCATTAACATACCCGTAGCCAGGGGAGGGTGCGTTGGGTGCGTTCGCACCCAATGTTTTTGACGACTAACTAAAAATGGTACTATAAGTTGCACACACAACTTTATTGCACGCAGAAACGTTTTTTTTTTCAGGAACCCAGTGAGTATTTAAGCGTTTAAAATACTGTTGCATTCAATATGCAACCGACAGGTCAACATATAATTAATTTCTCGAAGTTTTACCGTAGAATTTTTAAATCAACAGAAGTTGTGACAGCAAAATTTGAGAAGATCTAAGAGCCGGTCCCCGCAAAATGGCAAAGAATCTTTATTACAAATAGATATTTGTTTTCTGTATAATGCAAAATTTATTAACCTGGCACTCTTATCCGTATTAAAATCGATACTTATTATAGATATTTTATACTAAATGATTGTTTTGTAACTTTTGGTCATCGTTATTACTGTCTATAACTGTAATAGATATCATAACAAAATGTTGAAGCCTACTTATTGTGGGTTGAAATCCCAGTTTCAATAACCTTTTTCGACAATTATCAAAATGGCTGGAAAAACAATTTGATTTACTTGAATTAAACAATAATCTTATAAAAAAGAACATACATTTTAGAAGATAATTACGGAATGTAATGTGAGCTTCCAAAAATGACTGAAATCAAAGGACACCTTCAACTATTGCAGGGAGACAATGAGTCACTGGTTAATAACTTTGCATTTATTACCACCGTTTATAACAAAACACATTGTGCACAGCATTTTCGACAAGACTGAGTTGACTTTTTTGTTATATCCCCCGTACAACCATTTGTCGGAGCCCCTAAATGGTTTCCCAGCAAAAAATATCAGCTATGCTCAAGTCTTGATAATTTTGTTGTTGAATGACAAGAAAACAATCATGGTTACAAAGCAATGAAGCTGTTTTTTTGTAGTCAACCCAACACTTAATTGGCATCTGTTCTGCTCATATACATAATTTTCCACTGTGTTTTAATTATGTCAACTTGACACTAGGAATGCCATACTTCTTAAACAGTTGTTACAATGAACTTAAAAACGTTATAACATATGATCAGAGGACGTAACGTTTTAATTTTCATCAACTGTGACGGATATTGAGCATATAATGGGCAAATAAGTACATCTTTTTTCTTCAACGTCCTGGTAAACATTTTAAAGGACTTTGAGAACCATAGGGCAAGTAGTTTGTGGTTATTGGGTCTTAAAGGGGCCTTTTCACAGATTTTGGCATTTTTTAAACTTAGTCATTAATGCTTTATATTGATAATGTAAACATTGGATCGTAAAAGCTCCAGTAAAAAATCAAGAACAAAATTAAAAAAAGGAAAAGAACATTTGCCCGGAGCAGGTTTCGATCCAGTGACCCCTGGAGTCCTGCCAGAGTCCTGAAGTAAAAAGCTTTAGCCTACTGAGCTATTCCGCCAAGTAAAATATATGACGTATTTTACACCTTATATAAGCAATCTTCGTAGTTATACAAATTTAACGACAAAAACAGAACTCTCCAAATTATTCAATCGTTTCGCGTTGCAACGCTTTATAATTTTTAGGTTTTATAATCGTCAAAAGATGCATATAATGGCTATATTAGAGCATGGTAAATGTTCAGTATTACTGTTTCCTCACAAATATCATACTAAACTAACGAAAAAATTTGCGAATCTGAAACAACTTTTTTCAATTTTGTCAATTTACCAAAGCGTGAAAAGATCCCTTTAATGACGCCTAAAGTGTTATATGTTTCTGAAATTCATTTAGGAAAAGATTACTAATTTGTTAAAATAGTAAAAAAAAAATAACCAGTTATACCATTTTGATTTCTTTTTAGTATTGATGCACATTTTAGAGAAGACGCAGTTTTGTTAATCAGTTGTTGTTGTACAATCCCCAATTAGCACGTTTAGAGCATTGCTAGGCCTCTGGTACTATCCATAATAGCAGACAAACAATTGTTTTGAAAAAAGTCAAATTTTCCATTTAATTTGCTCGATTTATGAAATGGTAGAATGTTGTAATGGTAAAACACACACCAATTTTATCAAGATTCCAAGATTAAGATTAACAATGATATCTAATACCGTTCTTATTGTTGATTTTACCATTCTATAAATTTTGTTGTTGCATATGTAACAAAGTGTATGCCCCGCATACTAGTGTCGGGTTAAACACCGTATAAAATTGTGTATTTCCGTGGACTGATCGAAAAAGGTGGTTATTGAAAACGTGGGGGGGGGGGGATACATGTATGTTATCTCATATTCATGTCGATCAGTCACTGAGTATGATTAGTGAAAGTGAAATTTCATATACAAATGCTCTATAACTTTCAGTCTCTAAATGCAGTTGAAAAGTGACCAGAATGCAGGAGTTTACGTTTCATTTTCAAAATTGTCAAGGGGGACGACCTCCAAAGCCCCCGATTGCAGGAGGACAACATCCCCTCCCGCACATAACCCCTTCGCCACTTCGTTGCTCAGTAACAATCGTCGATGGCATAAATTCGCACCCCCCCCCTTTTTCAAACTCTGCCTACGGGCCTGTTTAACATCTCAAACTATTTTCAGTTATTCAGATTTCATTTGAATTTGAGTAAATGAAGTATTGATGCAATTCAATATGTTTGTTGGTATAATAACCCCCACAAGTCAAGACGTTTTGGCGATGATCATTTGTTATGACTTAATTGGAGCATTCATATGTTTGAAAAGCAAGATTTGCAAATTCATAAATTGACTGATTACAATTTCTTTGTGAATACTAATGTACTTCTTTATGTATTTGGTGCTTTAATTTCTATTGTTACATGTGCATGCTAGTTATAAAGTAATGTTATTATTAATGACGTGTTTATTTTGATATACTGAAGATATTCATATGGAGATAATATTGGAATAGACCATAAACAAGCATTATTGGATTTGAAGATGTTCATATGGAGATGATATTGGAATAGACCACAAACAAGCATCATTGGATTTAAATGTTATTTGTTACGAAACACCTGTTTTATCAACACACATAATCAGATTTTATATTCATCTAATCAATTTTAGTAATAACATAGATACAAAACCCATAAATATACACACATATCATTACACACACTTTGTTTTGCTTATGCAAAAATACATGTTAAATGGTATGTTTGCATAGTTAGTTGAAATAGCTTTCCATAAACATCCCTGTCTCTGTCACTGTGGTTTTGATAATTAACTTGCCACATATAACCTTCCGTGTGGTTTGATGGTGATCATGTAGTTCTTACACAGCTTCGAACCTTAAAAACGTTACAGATCTTTCGACTAATCCTTTTCAAGTCTGAAAACAATAGAAGTAAAACCCATTTTAAAGCATGTGCTCTTATTTTCTTTCATTCATTAAAAAATGGACCAACTTCAATAATAAGGCAGAAATATCAATCATTATATTTATTTAAAGACAATAAGTAAAACAAAGAATATTATATTTATTTCAACATAACATGTATGCTTTTATAAGAATTATGTTCAGTTAAACATAATTGTTTAATCATTACACGATTACTTCAAGTATTCAATAATGTTACATTTGGTTAATTTGATATATTTTCAGGACAGACTAAAGTTTATGTTCTAGATTCTTACAAAAATATACCACACATAACATTTCACTTCATGTGTTTTCAAACACGCGGTTGCACTTTTTGGAAAAAATACTAAATTAATTTTGCGCAAACTTAACAAAGTTGTGTCTTTTACAATGGCCGGGCACTCGTCTTTGTTTTTTTGAAAATGGTTTTGAAATAATGAAGAAATTATCAAAAACGTTACCTGAAGCGACGTTTTGTTTACATCCGATTGTCCCACACATAGCCGAAAAAGTCACGTGGTTCAGGCACCTTGTCCATCTGGTCTGTGTAACATCATTCAGTGGTTGAAAACTGTTATGGGAAGAGAGAGACAACAACGAGTGCAATGAGCCGCTTGAAAAATTAAGGCAATCACATATCAAGCATATCCACGAAAAAGACCCATCTAACGCTACAAGGTCATTGTATGTGTTGGAATCAACATTCTGACAATTTATATGGAACCATTGAGAACATGTGTCACACTGTATGGCTAAATCATTTTCAAAAACTTCAGTACCACATGAACCACATGGGTATTCGTGGCCTGGATTTGTCTCTATGTCATTAGATAATGAAAGAAGCAAAATACATAAGTACATCAATGATGAAGTTCTAGTACATTTCTGTGGAATATACCACTTGTTAAATTTCAGTAAACAACCATAAGTATGAACATTTCCCGGCTGGTTACTATTGGACGAACAGTGGGACCTTGGGTGGTTGGGTAGGCTTCTGCTTGGTCTGTAAGTAAACAAGTATAGAACACAGGAACGCTGTAAAATGAATCAAAATACCTGTATGCATAATTCAAAACAAGTCTGTAATGGCGGCTTCCGAAGGTCACGTCACTAGGAAAAATATGTAATGCACACGAAAGTGTTATAACTACCAGAAACGGAGGCAAGTAGCCAATGAATCAGTGAAACAACCTCTTATTTAATGAAAACTACCTATTTAAACCTAAGAAACAATCCCTTGAAGTCTAAGATTAGTGATTATAATAAATTTTTACGAGAGTTGAAAAAGTTTGTTAGTAGGCACGACGCATGCGCATCCCACTACTCGAGCTAATATATCGTTACATATCAGTAAGATATTTTATACATGTCTATTGATTTAGCTCTATTGTGATGCTTTTCTTTAATCTAACCTGTAAAGTAAAGAACATTATTCGCTAAAGACTAGGTGGATATAGGTCCCCTTCAACAGTAAGCAAGCCATTACATCATCTTTATTCCTTCATCGTGGCTGTTAACGATTACCAATCTCAAGACATAAATATTTATGCCCCCCTTCGAGGAAGAGGGGTATATTGTTTTGCTCATGTCGGTCCCTCCGTCCATATGTATGTCCGTATGTCTGTATGTCGGTATGTCCGTCCACCAGATGGTTTCCGAATGGAATGATAACTCAAGAACGCTTAGGCCTAGGATCATGAAACTTCAAAGGTACATCGATCATGACTCGCAGATGACCCCTATTGATTTTCAGGTCACTAGGTCAAAGGTCAAGGTCACGGTGACCTGAAATAGTAAAATGGTTTCCGGATGATAACTCAAGAACGCTTAGGTGTAGGATCATGAAACTTCATTGGTACATTGATCATGACTTGCAGATGACCCCTATTGATTTTCAGGTCACAAGGTCAAGGTCACGGTGACCCGAAATAGTAAAATGGTTTCCGGATGATTACTCAAGAACGCTTAGGCCTAGGATCATGAAACTTCATAGGTACATTGATCATGACTCGCAGATGACCCCTATTGATTTTGAGGTCACTAGATCAAAGGTCAAGGTCACAGTGACCCAAAATAGTAAAATGGTTTCCGGATGATTACTATAGAAAGCTTATGCCTAGGATCATGAGACTTCATAGGTACATGTCCGTATGTCGGTATGTCCGTCCACCAGATGGTTTCCGAATGGAATGATAACTCAAGAACGCTTAGGCCTAGGATCATGAAACTTCAAAGGTACATCGATCATGACTCGCAGATGACCCCTATTGATTTTCAGGTCACTAGGTCAAAGGTCAAGGTCACGGTGACCCGAAATTAAAAAGGTTTCCGGATGATAACTCAAGAACACTTATGCCTAGGATCATGAAACTTCTTAAGAACATTGATCATGACTTGCAGATGACCCCTATTGATTTTCAGGTCACTAGGTCAAAGGCCAAGGTCACGGTGACCCGAAATAGTAAAATGGTTTCCGGATGATAACTCAAAAACACTTATGCTTAAGGATCATGAAACTTCATAGGTACATTGATCATGACTCGCAGATGACCCCTGTTGATTTTCAGGTCAATAGGTCAAAGGTCAAGGTTTGAAAAAAAAGTTATGAGCTATTGTCATCGCCTTGTCGTCGGCGTCTGGTTAAGTTTTGTGTTTAGGTCCACTTTTCTCATAAAGTATCAAAGCTATTGTATTCAAACTTGGTCCTCTTACTTACTATCATGAGGGGACTGGGCAGGCAAAGTTAGATTAGTCTGGCGTGCATTTTGACAGAATTATGTGCCCTTTTTATACTTAGAAAATTTAAAATTTGGTTAGGAAAAAAGTATACTTTTTGAGATTGGGAATATAGACGAATTTCGGCTATAAAATCGGGCCAAAACAAAACCCTGCCTAGGATCATGAAACTTAATAGGTACATTGATCATGACTGGAAGATGACCCCTATTGATTTTCAGGTCACTATGTCAAAGGTCAAGGTCACATTGACACGAAACGGTAAAATGGTTTCCTAGTCATAACTCAAGAATTCTTAGGTCGAGGATCATGAAACTTCATAGGTACATTTAACATGACTTGCAGATGTTCCCTAATGATTTTCAGGTCACTAGGTCAAAGGTCAAGGTCACAGTGACAAAAAACTTATTCACACAATGGCTGCCACTACAACTGACAGCCCATATGGGGGGCTTGCCTAATTTACAAACAGCCCTTGTTCACAAATCATTTGAGCCTTGTTCTTAGAAAACTGGGCTTAATGCATGTGCGTAAGTGTCATCCCAGATTAGCCTGTGCAGTCCGCACAGGTTAATCAGGGACGACACTTTCCGCTTCATTACATTTTTCGTTTAAATGAAGTATTTTCGTAGCAAAAATACAATTAGGGTGGAAAGTGTCGTCCCTGATTAGCCTGTGCGGACTGCAAAGGCTTATCTGGGACAACACTTTACGCACATGCATTATGCCCAGTTTTCTCAGAACGTGACTCATGCACTCATTAATATATTATCCGTGAAGTCGTTTCATGAAGATGTGCCTGATCGATGTGTGATGTGGGACCTATACGTCATTAACTCAACAAACATGATTTCAGAATTCCAGTCAGAACATTACATGACTATTCCAATAAAAGTGGTGTTATGCATATCTGACTATACATTTTTGTTTTTATTTGATAATAGATCACTACACATTCATGTTCTGCTTTATCTTTGTTTTGCCCCCTGTATGGTGGCATATAGCAGTCGCCATGTCCATCCGTTCGTCCGTCTCTCTGTCCGTCCTTTTGGCATACAGTTTCCTGATTTTTTGTAAACTCTTTCAGATATTTACCCTTTGTTTAGGTATGTAAATCTACCAGCTTACAAAACGAATTCAAGTTTTTTTTCTGGTCCATTTATTTTTTGGCGAAGTTACGGGCCTTGGACACATTTTCTACAGAATAAGTTTTCCGGACATTTTCCTAAAGACTGGCCTTAGTTGTGAAGTGTCTACTTACATGAATTACGGATCAAGTTTTATTCGGGCCGATTTATTTTGACGAAGTTACAAACCTTTGACTTAAGAATGTTCTTTACAAGAACACTTATTCGGAAATTAAAAAAAAAAGCTTCCAGATACTGAACTAAGATTTGGTGTGTAAGTCTACTTACATGACTTACAGATAAAGTTCGAGTTTCGTTCCGTTCCATTGATTTTTGACGCAGTTACCGGCCTTTGACTAAACAATGTTCACTAAAACAGCAGCTTTGAGCCTTAACATTGCAGTATGGGGCATAGTGTTTCACATAAACAGCTCTTGTTTTTATTTCGAGGTAGAAACAACGCATTGAAAACTAACAAATATACTGTGTGCATAAAATATATATGCCCGCATGTCATGGCAAACTAAATAATAGTGAGAATAAAAACTGAATATTTAAACTCATAAATCCAATACGCAATATTAGGCACATGAGAACAACATAAATTCACAATAATTAACAACAACGAAGGCAAAGCAAATGCAAAAAAATACACACGCACAACCACACACATACACCCACACCTACACACGCGCGCACGAATACACCCACTCCCATACACACATGTCCACACTCACAAGTAAACTAAACATACATAGAACTTACATGGACAACACAAAATCCTGAAAACAAGCGGAGAAGCCCGTTATGAGTGATAAATAATTATAATCGAAAAATGCATTACAAAATAATAATAATCAAATAATTTCTTAAATGAGCTTTAAAAGAGGCGATCAAGATATAATTGCCGATCACAAGTAAACAAAACATACATAAAAAGTACATAACAACAACAAAATAATATTCAAAATAACGGAGAAGCCTTTATAGAGGCGATCAAGATATAAATGCTGATCACCCAGTATGATCATATAAATATTTTCTTTGTTCGTTGTATACATTGAAACGTAAGAAAAAAACGGTATTATGAACACCAGCAAAACATAGATAAGTTATTTTTCATATGAATTTCTTAATTACCGGTATACAGGGTAAGAAACTAAAGTTAAGTTAAACAATTTGTAAGGAAATATGCCAAGCTATATATGTATTGGAGCTTTAATTTAATGTTGAGTTAAACATTTCGTAATGAAATATGTCAAGCTATACATGTATAGGAGCTTTAATTTCATGAATGACATTACTTATATAAAGGGTTGAGGTGTTAATTCTTAACTGTAAAACCAAGAAATGTAAAAGAAGTTAGTTTTTTAATGTTAGTGCATTTTGTGAATTTATATGTGCAATACATTTTTGCATGTTAGGTCGTAACCGATACTTTTTATCTCTCTATTTCTTTCTTAGGTTATTTTAGAAATAACATTCTAAGAAAAAATGATATTCGTCATCAATTTTTACAATGTGTAAATTTTCTTTCAGCGGCCAGATTCATTATGAAACGATGAGATGATACTCTGAGTTTAGAAAGAGAAATGCGATAGTTTTCATTTCAGATGCTTGTAATGTACATTTTTAAATCATTGTTTATGTTAAGATGCCTGTAAAGCAAGGCTCTTCTAGATTCCGTTAATCTTTAATTCATATTTTGATAAAAACAATCCTTAATTCTGTGTTTGAATAATGACAAGAAAACTTCTTTTTGTTTGAATAATGACAAGAAAACTTCTTTTTGTTTGAATAATGACAAGAAAACTTCTTTTGTCCTACCCCTTGTGTATCCATACTTCTAAAACCTTAACTTGACTAAAGTAGATGCAACGAACTAACCCAATTTTTTTAGACGGTGTCAATTCAATTCATAGTTATGTTTCATTATGTTATATATAAGTTTAATATACTTATTTTCCTTGCTTTCTATTATTTTAAACCAGTATTTAACTATTTTAAAATATCTACTTATAATAAGCGAGTGTCGCCCTAACTCAGAATAAACGAAATCATTTTGGGTTGCCCTTTTAACACCTAAGATATTTTTACCAAATTGAGTATGAAGACGTTCAATATTTGTGCATTATGAAAGCCCCATACTTCGCAACCGTAGTTCAAAATTGGTTTAATGAGTTTATCATACAATTCTAATTGATGACTTACTGTTATATTTGAAAGGTATTTTTAAAAGTATTTTTTATTTTAAATCCAAGAGATGAGGAATGCGTCCAAAGTAAGAATGAACCCGATTATGCAGATTCATAAATATCGCTTTGCCTAGCGGCATATAATTCAATCTATGTCTAGCTCCATTAATTACAGTCTATGTCTAGCTGCATGCAATGCAATCTTTAAGAAGAACGTTGGTCTTTTTTCGGCTTGAATAATTAGAAATCGATCAAGTGAAGTATTTTTCAATAGTCAGATATGAATTGCTCATAATGGATTATCATGTACTTTAAAGCATTATCTGGCATTTGGACACAATACGTGATGCCGTGATGGCGATTATTCGGACCGTCATAACACAACGGCTATTATATTGCCAAGACGAATCGGAAAGAAACCGCTGCGATATCTATGTGGGCTAGATGTTCGTGGTACAGGATCAATGAAGTTTTCTGCGAGGTGTATGTGAAGTTTCAACTGCTGTGAAGTTTGTTGATCTATACGTAGTGGTACAGACTGGTAGGGGCGACCTTGTTAGTTGCGGTGGAATAACAGTTTATGCCGATTG